>NC_057863.1:443092918-443394963 GCF_019393635.1 Dromiciops gliroides | reverse complement strand
TATTTTTACAAGTAAATTTGATGCAGCTAAGTGGCACAGTGGATAAAGCACTGGCCCTGGAGTCAGGAGGACCTGAGTTCAAATGTGCCTCAGGTACCTGATTCTGTGTAACCCTGGGCAAGTCACTTAACCCTCACTCCCGAAAAAGGAGGAAGAGGAAGAGGAAGAGGAGGAGGAGGAGGAGGAGAAGGAGAAGGAGAAGGAGAAGAAAGAAAAGAAGGATATGAACTGACCCTTTGAAAAAAGTAAATTGGATAGATATGAACAGCAATGATTTTTTAAATGGCTGATGATTTCATGCTGCCTGAGATTATAAACTAAACTAAAAAAAAAAAAGTAATATGCTTGTCTACCCAAGAATTCCAAAATTATTTTATAGATAATTTATTACTTTCTAATTAATAGCCCATTGAGTTAACATGACATTAAGAAACAACACCTCGATTTTGTAAACATTAAAAGAGGGACATTTGCAACTTGCCCGGTTGTTCAGTCATTACACTTGTAGCCAAATCTTCATGGGCCCATTTGGTGCTTTTTCTTGGTAAAGATACTGGAGTGGTTTGCCATTTCCTTCTCTAGCTCATTTTACAGATAAGTAAACTGAGTCAAAGAGGGTTGTATGACTTGCCCAGGGTCATATAGCTAGTAAGTGTCTGAGGCCAGATTTGCTCTCTGGTCTTCCTGACTCCAGGCTCAGCACTTTATGCATTGGGCCACCTAGCTGCCTAGCAACTTGCCCAGATCAGAAAAAAAAAAAAAATTATAAGTTTTTAAACCATCTACCTCCTTTTTCACAGTACACAGACGTAAGAAACATTACAACTCTACCTAAATCTATTCCTCCATGTGTATTAGATAAAAAGAATATTTTTGGCTATCATCATATTCAGAACATGACTCAACTACTTCCATTCTTCATAATCCCACTGACACAAAATCCCTCTTCTACTGATACAGAACCCATTTTTAAATGAAGATCACTTTCCCTCCTCTTGTTCATATGATAGAGTAGGAGAGTAAGAAATAGTAAAATAAATAGTAAAAAGTAAAATAGTGGGGGAAAAGGAACTGAAAGTTTTAGAAAATTTTTCTACACTAATGGAGGGTCCAAAAAAAAAATCTTCCTCTATACTTCCATTTAGGACAGTTATATTTAAATAGAACAAAAATTCTACATTAAATTTAAAGTAAAATGTTGTAAATACTATGCTAATTAAAATCCTAATGGAAAGAGCAAAATTTAGAAGAAAAAGTATGGTCAGTTCCTGACTAGTTAGTGGATGAATAATAATCCAGTTCACAGGTTATCTAGTCATCTTGTGTCTCCTCCTCCTCCTGTTTCTCTATCTACCTGTCCTTGGATTATTTCAATAATCATTAACATCTCCATCAAAATAAGAGACATGCTTCTACCGATATTTTGTACGAAACAGGTACTTGAAGATAATATTAATGTTGGTACTTGCTGGTGACACTGCTACAATTTTAATGGGAACAATGATTTTAAATTTTAATTCAAAACTGGACTTCTGGCTTACCTATAGCATTTAATTCTGAATCTTTATAGGAGGTAGAACCTCAAGCCTCTAGTTTTGCTGTTGTTTTTAATAATTATTGACTGTTAGTCATCACATCATGGGCACAGCATGTACCATGCCAAAAGCTAGGAAAGCAGAATATGAAAGTTCTAAAGATGTCACCAAATCACCTTCAGGCTCCAAGATGGGAGACAGTATGGGTGGACTGCTAATGCTGTTGACATTTTCTATTTCCCATAAGTCTATAAAATTAACAGGGAAGCAAGAGATCAACACAGAATTTTGGTCTTGGGAATATGAACAAAGAGGTTCCCCAGTTTACTCCTAACAAACTCTCATTCAGTTTTAAAACACACTTGAGTTTTAAAAATTACTCCCTTGTGTCAAAGATGATATTAAAAGTACTATATAATAATATTTAATTCAACTCATTTAATGTATATGATATTTCTCACTCCCTGTCATTCAATGTAGCATAGATTTAGGCTAAATGTTATGAATAGCAAAATGTAGGTTTGAGGATAGATAAAAGATTTTTAAAATCATTGTTATGTGAAAATCCCTGAATATAAAGGTCTTTTCTCCCCAATTTACCCTCCAAAATAAAATCTAAAAGACAAGTCAGATTACATTTAAGGGACTCATATTCAGAACCATACATCATCTTCTGTACCTAAAATAAATGCTAATCAAGAAGTTTGCTAATGCTAAAATTGAAATCCAATACCTAATGTTTACATTTAGCTGTCAATTGTGCAGAATAATTAAATCTTGCTCATGTCAAAAATTTACATTTTTTTTCAAAACCTAGTTAAAAATAAATGAGGCCTACTCATCATCTTTCAAAAGCATCAAAAGTCAGTATTCTAAATTCAGTTAACTTATTATAGAAACACTGTACTGAATGTTATCATTTCATGGAGCAATGAGAATGAATATAACAGGAAAATAATTCTTAAAACTTTAATAACAAAAATCCCCCACAATTACTGGAATTTAAAAATAAGAATGACTAACTTCACAAGATTCTGAAAGGCAAAACCATCTGTCCATTGTTCAGTAAATGAAGCACCATGTCTAACTGTTGTAAAATGCCCAAGGCGGAGTCTGTCTTGCATACTCTTCTCCCTGCTTGCCAGTTTTTCTTGTGTGCTCTGGAGGAAAAAAAAAAATGAACACCTTAGTTTAAAATGAAAAAGCTCATGACATTATTAGTAAAACTTGGAAACAGAAATTCAACTTTAACTTACCTTTTCTATTAAGAGTTTCTTACTCATTGAAATGCATTTATTTAATCTTTCTTTGTATTTTTCAAGTAGTTTTTGCTGTTCGTCTATTTGACGTCTAAGATCACAGTTAGCCTAAAACATAAGCAGGAAATGTAAAAATGTGCATTTAAAAACTTACAATTTTAATGCTACTATATAATATGCTCAAAGGGGAAAAAATCGTACTAAAATATCACATATATGTGTGTATGTGTGTGTATGTATATATGCATGAATCTATGCATGTGTAAGTTCCTGACTCAAAATTAAGGTGTGTTTTTTCCTTTTGTTTTTTAATGGATTCAAAGTATGTTTTTTTTGGTTTGTTTTTTGTTTTTTAGTGAGGCAATTGGGGTTAAGTGACTTGCCCAGGGTCAGACAGCTAGTAAGTGTCAAGTGTCTGAGGCCGGATTTGAACTCAGGTACTCCTGAATCCAGGGCCGGTGCTCTATCCCAAAGTATGTTTTTTATGTTAAAAGTTTTGAAAAAGACAGGACAAATTAAGACTATATTCACTCCCCTGGTGTTCTTAGCCTTTTTTTGTGTCATGGACCCTTCTTGCAGTTTAAGAGAAGCCTGTCGACCTCTCCTCAGAATAAAATTTTTAAATGCATACAATAAAGTGCATAGGATTTCAAAGAAAACTAATTATACTGAAAGACAGTTATCAAAATATTTTTAAAAACAAGTTCAAAGACCCTGGGCTAAAAACTCCTGATCTACATTACTTTACCATGAAAATCAATGTTCCAAATGATGAACCCGACACACTGTTGTATCAAAGATTTAACTTTAATATACTTAATAAAGTGAAAAACTGGATTATAAATACTTCTTTTTTTTTCCCTGGGCAATGGGGGTTAAGTGACTTGCCCAGGGTCACAAAGCTAGTAAGTCAAGTGTCTGAGGCCGGATTTGAACTCAGGTACTCCTGAATCCAAGACCGGTGCTTTATCCACTACGCTACCTAGCCGCCCCTATAAATACTTCTTTAAAACTTCCCTTTCCTTAATGATAAACCTGGATTTTCTTAGATTTTCTTTGGGTTTTCTCTACCTCCTCCCAAATGAAGGTTATTTCTCTCAGATTTTCCCTGCTACACAGCACTAAATCATAAGGCTGAAAAGAAGGGGCCCAATATTTCTTGCTTGCTTTAAGGCTAACTGCTTCAATAACAACTCTCAACAATATCTCTCTTCTTTTGAAATCAAATATATTTATAGTCAATAAGCATTTATTAAGTACTATTATGAGACACTATGCTAAGAGCTGGAGATACATAAGACTCTGAAACACAGAGGACAGACCTGGACCTCAAGCTCACATTCGTATGTGTGTGTATATGTACACACACACACACACACACACACACACACACACACACACATATACACGAACCTTCCCTAATATATTTCTTCAACTCTCTAAAATACTATTCCACCTTGCTTTATGAATGACTCTTAGCATTCCATTCTCAGTCTTTTCTTCTACTCCAACCCCTACTATATTCAGTGACTTTAACATTCATTCTGATACCCGTTTCAACACCTTGGCCTTACATCACACTGTAGTTGAGGTAATATGGTATAGCTGAAAAAGTTCTGAACTATACATCGAGTCACACAGTTGTACTGGCTCTGATTTTTATGACTTCTGAAATCACAAGACAATGAAGCTCAGTTTTACCACATGTAAAACTGAGGATGATATCTGTATTACTTATCTAACAGAGATGTTGCAAGGAAAGCACTTTATAACCTGAAAAGTACTATGCAAACATGTGGTAGCAGTATTTGGTGTTTACATTTCAGCCTCTCACAACAATGACCATGTCATACTTGCTCTATAATTACTTTGCTTGAATTCTAAAATTTCTAAGATTGTAACCTCTCATTTCCTCCTTTTGAACTTGCTTTTCACACTCACCAGACCTCTTGACTATTTAGTTCCCAGGCTATCAAGATCCTCCTGGCTTTGTCTCCTCAAAGCTAGAAGACAAGGGAATTCACTTCTATGACGCTCCCAATTAGCATCCAAAAATACACTGTTCCCTGGGTCTTCTGCCATACCTATATGTATCAATTCATAGTTTGTGGGTTTTTTGGGGTTTTTTTTGTTTTTTGGCTCCTACTTCTGGGATGCCAATGTCATAGATAGCTCAACATCATATAATGGTTCTAATGCCACTGCAAAATCATTCTAACTTTAATGATTCTTAGATTCAGGGAAGGTTAAAGCTAGACAGAACCACAGATAATTGAGTTCAACTACTTCCCTTTAAAGAAGGGAGAACTTAAATGAGTTGCTAAAGTTAGTAAAAAAGTCAACATTTGATTCTCAAATTATTTTTCCACTATATTTCTCTTAATTGAAGAACCCTGAAATTCATTCAACTCACTTGTTACCAACTTCTTATCTCTCCTCCCCAAAATGGTTGTTACAATTCTTTCTCCCTCCTAAAAAATACCTAATTCCATTTCTATTAATTGTCATTTAGCAAATGACCTTGCCTACTACTAAATCAGTTAATGTTAAAGTCAGTTAATCCTGGGGCAGCTAGGTGGTGCAATGGATAAAGCACCAGCCCTGGATTCAGGAGGACCTGAGTTCAAATCTGGGACTCAGACACTTTGACACTTACTAGATGTGTGACCCTGGGCAAGTCACTTAACCAGGAAGGAAGGACGGACAGAAGGAAGGAAATCACTTAACTTCCTTTTCAATAAAAAAATTTCCACTGTTCTTTACCCCCTTGGTTTCTAACTGAAGTAGTGTTACTTCTTTCCAAAGATAATGCTGACACCTTTACCTGTGCCATTCTCTCTCTTCTCTGTGACCCTGCTTCTTCATCCTCTATTAAATTATGTAATTTCTCTCCTGGTTCCTGTCTACTGGGCTACAAACATGTTTAAGTTTCCCATTTCTTCAAAAATAATCCTCTTAACCCCAATACTCCACCAAACCCTTATATTCTCTCTTTGCTTCTTTTGCTTCCATCCTCCAGGAGCAGTCCACACAAGTTACCTCCCATTTCCTCATCTGCCATTTGTTCCTTAATGCCTAATAATCAGGCTTTGACTCCCACCACTATGACACTATTCTCTCTGAGGTCACCTATGACCTGCTAAATGTCAAATCCAATGGTCTTTGCTCATACTATTAACAGTGCCTAGAACACAATCACTAGTGAATTTCAGGTTAAAATCCTGGCTATTATTTATGAACCGATTCAAACATTCTGATCGTCCTAATTTTAACTCCTCCTTCTTTATTACCTTAGTATTTTGCTTACATATCTCTTGTGGAATGTCAGTATATCATTTTTGTATAAATGTCAAATCTCATCAAGATTGTAAGATCCTACCCAGCAATACCACTAATTAGGTCTGTATACCAAAGAGATCATTAAAAAGGGAAAAGGATTTATGTGTTATAGCAGCTTTTTGTGATGGCAAAGAATTGGAAATTATGGGGATGCCCATTAACTGGGGAATGGATGAACAAGTTGTGGTATATGAATATAGTGGAATAGTATTGTACTGTAAGAAATGATGAGCAAGCAGATTTCAGAAAAACCTGGAAAGACTTACATGAACTGATGATGCTGAGTGAAGTGAGCAGAACCAGGAGAACACTGTACATAGTAATAGCAACATTGTGCGATTATCAACTGTGATAGTCTTAGCTCCTTTCAGCAACACAACTATCCAACATAATGCCAAAAAACTCATGATGGAAAATGTTTTCCACATCCAGAAAAAGAACTATGGAGTCTGAATGCAGGTTGAAGTATACTATTTTCACTTTTTTTGTTTTTGTTTCTTCTTTCTTGTGGTTTTTTTCCTTTTGTTCAGATTCTTCTCTCATGACATGACTAATGTGGAAATATGTTTAACATGACTGTAATATGTAACTTATATCAGATTGTTTGCTGGCTTCAGGAAGGGTGGAGAAAAATTTTGAACTCAAAATCTTACAAAAATGAATGTTGAAAACTGTCTTTACGTGTAATTAGGAAAAAATACAAAAAAATACACAGAATACTCAATTTGATAAAAATCAAACAAATGGACATCTACTTTCCCTCTTCCCCACAGCATATAATTTCATGATATATTGATACCACTCTATTTTTGATCATATAGACAACTTTATAAAGTTATTTTTGGGTCATATGGTCCTCCATAATCTAGCTACAATCTATGCTCATATCCTTGCTTCTTAGCTTCTTAACAGTGGTATTTCAAGTTAAACAGGAAGAAGGAATTCGTTAGGATTAATGTTCCCTCTAGTTATTTTAAGTTGTAACAAATTATCCTCCACCTTTAAATCTAAGATCTTATGATGCATGTGGACCATGCACCACAAGTAATAAACAATGAAGACTGAATATATTTGGCTTAAGAAAGGGTCAGATACACAGACTACGCAACTCCACTCTCATTCCAACTTCTTAGAAGCCAATATGCTAGGACTGGATTTGGGTTTGGGACAACTTTCATATAGTGTTTGATTTCCAAAGAACATCCAAAATGAACTTCGGGCTGTAGTATGAGGTAGCAAAGACTTGTAACACCAAGGGGAGATGATTTCATGAATTATAATCCATCCTCAGAAAAATGAATTAATAGTCCTGAAATAATAAGGGAACAAAGGAGCAACAACAGAACTAAAATAGGGAAACCCTTTCTAATATCATTTGGGAAGAGAGAAGAGGACAACAAAGGCTGTGGGAAGAGGGCAGGAAACTGTTCAAAGGCCTCTCTCCCTATAACCCTGTATGATACAGGAAATTATGTTCTACAAATGAAGGCCACTGGGGCAGCTAGGTGACACAGTGGATAGACCACCGGCCCTGGAGTCAGGAGTACCTGAGTTCAAATCCGGCCTCAGACACTTAACACTTACTAGTTGTGTGACCCTGGGCAAGTTACTTAACAAAACAACAACAAGGGACAGCTAGATGGCGCAGTGGTTAAAGCACCGGCCCTGGATTCAGGAGTACCTGAGTTCAAATCCGGCCTCAGACACTTAACACTTACCAGCTGTGTGACCCTGGGCAAGTCACTTAACCCCCATTGCCCTGCAAAAAACAACAACAACAACAACAACACAAATGAAGGCCACTACAAATATCAAGTGGTGTGTTCACACTAATATGTGAGCCCAAGTCCTTGGCTTCTAAAATCCAAGGTTCTCACCATGACACCAAGCTGGCCTCCTGCAGAAAATTATCTTCCACACACTATAATTCTATTAAAGAGTAATTGATTCATTTGAAGAAACTCTTGTAAACTGCAAGTAGACCTTGCAAAATTAAGAGGAGGGACATCATAATCAATATTAAACATGTTTAAGGAGCACCTCTCCTACTCCCCTTTTGATAGTAGTATTGCTGTTCAGTCATTAGTCAAGTCTGACTTTGTGACCCTGTTTGGAGTGTTCTTGGCAAAGATACTGAAGCAGTTTGCCATTTCCTTCTCCAGCTCATTTTACAGATGAGGAAACAAAGGTAAATAAGTGTAAGTGACTTGCCCAGGGTCACACAGCTATTACTTGTCTTGAGGCCAGATTTGAACCTGATCAGGAAAATGGATCTTCCTAATTCCAAGCCTGGCCCTATGCACTGGCCACCTAGCTGCCCCCAATTACTGCTTATTTTGTTATAATCTTTTCTTTGTAGTATATTGAAAATCAATTCCTGAATGCCTTTAAAATTGTTTTACTAATATCAAATATTTATGTGTTTTGGTCTATATGTGCTTGCCAATCTTAAAGGCCACTGATATTACTTCACTGTTTACATTAAATATTGAGAGACTGACAAAGTTCAAAAGCTTCCACAACTGTTTCTAATGAAACTATACTTAAGGAGAAGTAACAGTAAATCTGTACCATTTCATATCTATTTGTCTCACTTTCAGTTTTATCTACAAATTCTAGGTGAAGATGATATGACATGGGTAGGTTTGATGCCAACTAGTCTAGAAGAATGTTTTCACCCCAATAACTTTTTACTACTTTATAAGGAGTACTTCACACTTCTATCACCTTGTTCTATAAAGTTCTGCAAACAAGCTCATATTTAAAGCAGTAGGGAGTGGCACAAGGAGGAAGTTTAAGTGCTGCTCAGATGCTTACTAGCTGTGTGAACATATGCAAGTCATTTAAACTCTTAGCCTCATCTAAAGAATGGGGTTAGTCCTAGTACCTGTGTCCTAGAGTTGTTCTGAGGATCAGTTAACAGGTACAATACTTTGCAAATCTTTAAGCACTACATAAATGCTGCTACTACTACTACTACTACTACTACTACCACCACCAATACTCCTCCTCCAAAGCAGTATTGTTTGTAGCTGCCAAATGGGTCTAATTATTAAGAAGATAAAAGATGTGTGGAATGAAGAAGTCTCTGTCTTTTATCCTCACTATTAATCTTCTCTAAGAAATAGTGACAAAATCCATTATTAGAATTGATGGCCAGTTTAAATAGGGCAGGTTGTTGTCACTTTAATTGCAGACAATGTTTTCTAATCTTTATGTTTTCTGATAAATTTGGTATTGACTTTACCATTTGATTTAACCAGTCAATGAACTGACTAGACAAAGATAGCTAACCTAGAAATGATTTTCATATCAGCAATATATCGGTTCCTGTCCATTAAAATACATGGGAATGAAAAAATACATGGGAATGAAAACTTATGAATAATTTAAACCTGTGGCCTAATTTTTTAAAAATCCCTAATCCTATGTTCCAAAATAAGTTTTGTTCTCTATTGTCTTTCAAATTTCCATATAAAAATAATGTTAGTTTAAAATTTTTCTATCAAATTTTGCATAAAAATTTTTCAATTTTTCAAACTATGCAAAAGATATACGTACAAAAACTGTAAGTATCTTAATGGTAGTCTTTTTGCTTATGTTGATCATAAGACTGCAAAGCAAAATGACCTATAATGCAGAAAATGATTCCCTTTGGAACAATGATGAAACCAGTCCCTCAGGCACCTTAATCCACCCCTCTTGGGAGGCTGGTGGATTTGGAATCTTACTCCAACAAGGGGACACTGGAGGAATTAAATGTTTTTCATCTCAATATTCTTACTATCAACAACACCATTAGAGGGAAGCTTCATTTAAATGGAAGGATGGCTCAAAGATTCTCTTTGGAGAGATAGATAAACAAGTTAACAGAATTGGTTTTATCATGCATCATTTCAGAGTATTTGATGTTCTTTTATTGCAATATCCATTAAGTATCTGCAAAAAATTACCAATAGCTTATGCACATATAGCTGCTACAGAAGATTAAAAGGTAAAAGAAAGAATTCTATGAAGAATTCATTAAGATCCTTTAAATTAATTCAATAACACTATGATACTAGGTGTTTTAACACAAAGGTGGGAATAAATGAATATGGTGAAAAATATATTGGAAAACATGGATCAGGAAAAAGGAGAGAAGGCAATGATGTAGTCTGTATAGAAGTCTTACTTCTATACATAACTTTTGAGAAAAGCATCTGAAAGCACTGGATGTGGCAAACATGCAATATCACCAAAAAAAAGAAACAAACTGGTTATAATTTAACAGACCAGAAATCTCTTAATACAGACAGCCTTGAATCAGCTGTCTGTGTACAGTCAGACCATTTAATAAAGGAAAGATAAAAATTAATACAAAACTAGAAAAAAAAGAATGACTATGGGGAAAAGCATATGTAAAGAAAAAATTCCAATTTGACCAATTTAAACATTTTACTGATGACAAAATATGGATTGTGGGCAGAGGGGCTGACATGGATTACAATAATTTCATGTAACATTTAGAAAATGAACTTATTTGTAAAATCTTGGGGAGAACAAAGTTGGAAGATTATCAATCAGAGAAAAGTAATGAAGGTGAAAACAAACTTAAGGAAAGCTTGAAGAGCTCACCCTACAGGGATTTAAGAAGAATGTTAAAAAGGAGAACAAGAGATTCATCTGTAAAGACTAGAAACTCTTTTACTCATCAAGGAAAATTGATTCACTCCACTTGGACTCTAATATCAGTCCCAAGGAGAAAGAACAAAGACAGGAAGAGCAGCTGGTCACACTAAGTGTACAGATACTGATGGTAAACATGAAAATATTGAGGCTATTGAGGGGAATGATTCACAAAAACACTGAGATCAATTCATGTAAAGGGGGGCAGGGTAGGGGAAAGAAGAAAAGAAGTAGCAAACAGGTAGAAAAAATCCTAGAAAGATAACTGACAGAACAATAACCTATGTCTACTTTTCCACCCATATTTAAAAGAAAAAAAAAGGATATATGCATTGACAACAAATTTTATGAGAGCATTAATAGGGGACAAACATACAGGCTTTTGAAAATGATGCTCCACAGTAGATTTAAATGAAATATGCAGCAGATGCAAGATTAAGGGAGAGTAGATAGACAGCCTCTGTGCTTCACTGGTATTCCAGGGATATAAAAAAAAGCAAAGAATGCCCCCATAACATTAGCTAAACCCCATGTAATAAGATTATGAGAGAGTATGAAGAAGAGTTAGAATGGGCTGTGATTTGTATTGCTGCAAGCAAAATCCACATCAATAACCTCAAAGATTCATTTGAGTAGCTGAAGAACATATGGGTATGGTTTAATTTCTCTAGAAATATAATTACTTGTTTTTCACTTGAAAAGATTACAGAGAATATCAACAATGTTTGTATAATCTAAAAAAGCTCTGTGATTCCTCCTAGCATCATTTTCCCCTTTCTCCTCCATGACCACTGTCACTGTGGAAGAAAAAGGTGTTGTGAGGAACAGAAAAGGAGGCCATGGTCACTGGATCCCAGAGCACATGAGAGTGAGGTATAAGAAGACAGGTGGGAGAGGGGCCACAATATGAAAGGCTTAAAAAGCCAAACAAAATATTTTACATTTGATACTGGAGATGATAGAAAGCCACTGGAGTTTACTCAACAGAAGGGTTAAAGAGTGGGGCTATGCTGAAAATAACAATTCTGAAGGCACTGAGTCGTTTTATTATCAAGTTATTCAAAAGCAAAAAGGACTGATACCAAAGGCATGGGGGGAAAAAACTGAGTCTATATGATTACCCCCCCCACAAAAATGAGAGACTATCAATAACTATTAAGCCAGAAAGCCCATTTTCCCCTCACTTTAAACTTTTATGAGCATAATCTACATAAGAATTGAGAAGCATCCTTGGTGAAAATATGGCAAGGGAACAGCAAGTTTTTGAAAGTAAAAGTACCACAATCTTACTCACTTGCTAACATAGTGCTTTACACACAATAGGTACTACATAACACAATATGCACTTAAATATTTGCTGAATTAACCTGAGAGATGGATCTGAGAATCAGGGTCCTGGACAGAGGACTGGTTCAGGAGTCAACAAGACCTAGGTTCATCCAGGTCTGAGGGATGGCCCGCATGAAAGTAGGTTTACCCTGTAATTAAGTATAAGCCTACAGTATACTAGAAATACAGCTTGAGTGGAACCTAATGAGAGCAAAGATGGGAAAAGAAGCCAGCAGCCACACTGGCCCTAAATGTCAAGCTAAAATGTTTACATTATATCCTATAGAACAGTCTTCAAAATGGTTCCTTTCGGTATGATCACAAGAATGCATGATCAGCCAATCAGAGAGCGGGACACGATGGGTCAGTCATCTCCTACATTCTCTGATAGCCAAATGTGGGCCTTGTCTCAAACACAGCTACACTCCCAAGTCTGTCCTGTGGCCTATCTCTGCATGCTCCTATCCTGTCCCTTTCTACTTCAGGGGAACTACAAACAAATTTTGACCCGATAACAACAGTTATACAGGTACTCTTGAAAAATTCTCCCTTCTTTGCCCCCAGTGATTCACATCCTGCACCCTTCCTCCCCATCATTTCGTGGCTACATAGGTATTCTTCATCTGGCTATGCAGCCCTTGCCTAGGTCTGAGCTCAAGTTGTATAATGTATATATTTGTCTATGTGTTTATAATGTATATGTTTGTACAAGAGTACATGTATATAACATAAATAAGTTTGGAAACCTAGAGAGCATAAGAATAGGTGGAGCTTTCCTTAAAATAAGCAGCAGCATCTACCTAAAACCATCAGCAAGCATTATATGTAATGGAGATAAGTTAAAGGACTTCCCAATAAGATCAGGAGTGAAACAGGGATGTCCATTATTACCTCTATTATTTAATATTGTACTAGAAATGCTAGCTTTGGCAATAAGAAAAGAAAAAGGAATTAAAGGAATTAGAATAGGCAAGGAGGAAACAAAACTATCACTCTTTGCAGATGATATGATGGTATCCTTAGAGAATCAACTAAAAAATTATTTGAAACAATTAACAACTTTAGCAAAGTTGCAGGATATAAAATAAATCCACATAAATCATCAGCATTTCTATACATGACCAACAAAGTCAAGCAGCAAGAAATAGAAAGAGAAATTCCATTTAAAGTAACGGTAGACAAGATAAAATACTTGGGAGTTTACTTGCTAAGACAAACCCAGGAACTCTATGAACACAATTACAAAAGACTTTTCACACAAATCAAAATATATCTAAATAACTGGAAAATATCAATTGCTCATGGATAGGCTGAGCTAATATAATAAATATGACAATTCTACCTAAATTAATTTACTTATTCAGTGCCATACCAATCAGACTACCTAAAATTATTTCATAGAGCTAGGAAAAATAACAAAATTCATCTGGAAAAACAAAAGGTCAAGAGTATCAAGGGAACTAATGAAAAAAAATGCACAGGAAGGTGGGCTAGCTGTACCAAATCTGAAGCTTTACTATAAAGTGACAGTCAACAAAACTATTTGGTACTGGCTAAGAAATAGAGTGGTAGATCAATGGAATAGGTTAGGCACAGGAGACACAGAAGTAAATGACTACAGTAATCTACTGTTTGATAAACCCAAAGAATCCAGTTTCTGGTATAGGAACTCAGCATTTGACAAAAACTGCTGGGAAAATGGCAGAAAATAGGCATCAACCCACATCTCCTACAACATACAAAAATAAGGTCAAAATGGGTGCATGATTTAGACATAAAAGGTAATAGCATAGATAAATTAGGAGAGGAAGGAATAGTTTACTACTTCTCAGATTTGTGAAAAGAACAACTTATAACCAAACAAGAGATAGAGAATTTTATAAAATACAAAATGGATGATTTTGATTACATTAAATTAAAAAGGTTTTGTACAAACAGAAGCAATGCATCCAAAATTAGAAGGGAGGCAGAAAGCTGGGAAACAATTTTTATAGCCAGCATCTCTGATAAAGGCCTCATTTCTAAAATATATTGGGAACTAAATCAAGTTTATAAGAATGCAAGTCATTCCCCAATTGAGAAATAGTCAAAGGATATATGAACAGGCAGTTTTCTGATGAAGAAATCAAAGCTATCTAGTGCCATATGAAAAAAATGCTCTAAATCACTATTGATTAGAGAAATGCAAATTAAAACAACTCTGAGGTACCATCTGACACCTATCAGATTGGCTAATATGACAAAAAAGGAAACTAATAAATGTTGGAGAAGCTGTGGAAAAATTGGAACACTAATGCATTATTACTGGAGCTGTGAACTGATTCCACCATTCTGGAGAGCAATTTGGAATTATGCCCAAAGGGCTATAAAGCTGTGCATACCCTTTGACCCAGCAATACCACTATTAGGTCTTTTTCCCAAAGAGATCATAAAAAAGGGAAAAGGTCCCAAATGTACAAAAATATTTATAGCTGCTTTTTTTGTGGTGGCAAGGAACTGGAAATTGAGGAAGGACTTTCATGAACTAATGCTGAATGAGATGAGCAGAACCAGGACAACATTGTACACAGTATCAACAATATTGTGTGTTGATCAGCTGTGATAGACTTGACTCTTCTCAGCAATACAATGGTCCAAGATAGTTCCAAAGGACTCATGATGGAAAATGCTCTCCAAATTCAGAAAAAAACTCTACTATGGAATCTAGATGCAAATTGAACCATACTATTTCTATTTTTTTTTGTTTTTCCTTTTTGTTCTGATTCTCTTTCACAGCATGACTAATGCAGAAATGTTTAATGTAATTGTACATATATAACCTATATTAGATTGCTTGTTGTCTTGGGGAGGGGGGAGGGAGGGAGAAAAATTTGAAACCAGAAATCTTATAAAAACAAATGTTGAAAACTATCTCTACAATTTAACTGGAAAATAATAAAAATACTTTTATGAAAGGAAAAAAAAATAAGTTTGGAAACCACAGCTATAGACAAGAGGTAAACACTAAAGGATTTTTGAGAAGACAAGTAATATAGATCTCCAAGCATTAGGACAATTATTTTGGCAAATGCTAAAGATAAACCAGAGGACACAGACTAAAGGCACAGATTTCAGGAAACTTTATTGTAACTGTTCAGTGAAGAAGTAATATGCATGTAAAATATGTGCCTACTAAGTGCAAGGAAAATAACAGATGCTAACATAAGATTTGCTGAATAAACTACCTCTAACTAAAAGGATTACCATACATGGATGATCAATTTTCAGATAATTAGAACTTGTTAAAAAAACAACCAACAAGTGAGAAACTTGCTCATTTTTACACTCTACTTTTCTGATTTACACTTAAGACTGTGACCAAAGGTTTATCTGCCTAGGAACTCTCAGCCTAGAGGGTAACTTTCTTATTATTTGACTTTCAAAGAAAGCAGCAAAAGCTGTAAAAGTTGCTCCAGGATCCCAGCTAGCTTTATTAGCCTCTGACGTTTCTCTCCCTCTGGATTTAGACCCTGGTCCTTACTCTTCACTCATAGTAAACTTTTTATTGTATCCAGTTTTGTTTTTTGTTACATGTCTTTAATTGGAAAGCAATAATGGATGGTATTTTTAAAAGACAATCAAAATAACATCAACTAAAAAATGAGGTATGTATGCTTAATTTCTCATCTTAATAAAAAATTATGAGACTGATTTATACAAATATTGAAGAGAGTTGATAAAAACTCAGCAAGGAGTAGACATGCTGATAAAAACTATCTTTGGTCACATAAATGGCTGAAAGATATAGAGAATACAAGTTGCTGAGGTTTACCCTTTGCTGGTTTTAAAAATAGCATGCCTTGGGGGCGGCTAGGTAGCATAGTGGATAAAGCACCGGCCCTGGACTCAGGAGTACCTGAGTTCAAATCCAGCCTTAGACACTTGACACTTACTAGCTGTGTGACTCTGGGCAAGTCACTTAACCCCCATTGCCGCCCCCCCCCCCCCCCACAAAAATATAGCATGCCTCTTGAGAGCAGAATGAAACTTTTAAGTAAAGGCTCTCTAAAAAAGCAGGTTCCAGTATCTCTCCGTGCGCACCCATCCTGTCCTCTTTGTGCCATCTTGCAGTGCCGCCACCATAGTGCACACGAATGTCCTGGAAGACACTCTCAAAAGCATAAACAATGCAGAAAAATGCTAGGTTCTCATTAGGCCTTGCTCTAAAGTAATCGTCAGATACTTAACTGTGATGATGAAGCACAGTTACATTGGCGAATTTGAGATCACTGATGATCACAGAGCAGGAAAAATTGCTGTGAACCTCACAGGCAGATTAAACAAGTATGGTGTAATCAGCCTGAGATTTGATGTTCAATTGAAACATCTGGAAAAGTGGCCAAATAATCTGCTACCATCCCTTCAGTTTGGGTTCATTGTGCTTAGAAGCTTAGCTGGCATCATGACCATGAGGAAGCAAGACAAAAACACACAGGAGGAAAAATCCTGGGATTCTTTTTCTAAGAATGTGAAACATACAGACAAATGAAATGCTCCAATGGAAAAAAAAACAAATAAAAAGGTATCTCCCACACATATATTAAACATCAGACAAAATGTCTTAACAGATATCTTTATAGGCATATCTTTGTAAAAGAATTCTCTAATTACCAAAATCAAGTTTGCCTCTGTCATGTTAGATATCTTCCTACAAGAGGTCAAATGGAAGATCCCCTAGAGATGGTCAGGCTCTTTATTTTGTACTGTTAACAAATGACATTTTGCTGATTTCATCAAGCCACAAAGTACCTGGCAAGGCATCCCTGATGAGAGTTACAACCACTGAAGAAATTCACCTAGCATTCTTCACAGGAAAAAACAAAGAGAAAAGATTGTCTAATTTCAAGATTATGATATCCAGCTGAATGGAAAGGCCAATGGTTAGTCTATTAGTAGATAATCTTAGCCAGGCATTCCAGATGAACAATAAGATGGACTCAGAAATTAATAGACTACAGTATATTAAGTAAATGCAGTACTTTGAATCATTTCAAGATGCTCCATGACACAAAGTCCAATATATTATTATTCTCCCAATAAAATTGTATAGCTGGAAATCATTCAGTAGTATAGCTTATCAAGAATCAAAACTGTAGCTAACCTAAAAGACAATAGAGAGAGGCAGGAGGGTATTAAGTATTCTGTAGTATATTACCAAAGATGACTGACATGTAACAAGAGATGCAAAAGGTATTCAGGAAATGTATGTTAACCTCTCATAAAGATGAAGAGAGTATTTCACGCCAAAAAAGATTACAGAGATATGGAAATATTATTTTTGAGAAATAGAATGTGCTCAATTAATATTAATGTTTATGTTCTAATGGCCATCAATTGGACTCTACTGATTCGGAAGCCTTCTGAAATCTTGCAGAACTCTCAGGGTCATCATTTGGAATATCAATTTTCATTGTTCTCTAGGTACATGGAAGTGCCATTTGTGATGTGTCTGGTTGATAGCAGGTTGCTAACTGTATCTGTACAGAAGTTTGTTCAGATAATTCAATTAACCTTAAATGCACATAATGAAAAATTCTCTCGCATGAGTGTTGAACATAGCAAAATCAGCTATGTGTGTTCATTTATATTTTACAGTTCTTTAAACAGTATTTATATAGAGTTTCCAAAGAATAATTTTTTATTCTGATACTTTCAACTATGTGTTTATATTATAAATAAGCATTGGCAGCATTATCATTTTTCATATGATAATAAAACAATGTTTTCCTAAAGGGCTTCACTATTACCAATGAATTTCCTTACACGAACTATTACTTACCCTGAGCAAATCATCTATTCGACCTTCTTTCTTTTCCAGGTCCTGGTTTTTATTACTTTCTAGTGCAGCTAATTTCAGCATTGTGAGATCGGTCTAAACAAAAGAAAACTGTTTTATCTTCTGCATTAAATGGACAATACATCTAATAATAAAGTAGAATATAAAAGAAAAAATGAAAAACTACCACTCAATGTCAGCTTTAAAAAAGTGTATTAATGTTAACCATATTCCAGTTAACCAAGCTAACTAAGATCACACTAATAAGATCCACTGAAATAACATTATTTATGAGAACGGGAAGAAGTAACATAGAATCTAGAGAACCCACTGCGCATGAAGTTTGCTGACAAATTTTTTCTTAAAAACCCATGTTTTATGGATATTCACTTGATATTCCAAGAATTGTATACTCATTTACTTAAGACACAAGGAATGAGAGTAAATTTTAATTTCTGATATAGCTAAACTCTACATAGTATAGCCCATTTAGCTTTCTTGAGTCACAATGTGATTTGTAAATACATCTTTGAAACAAATAGAAGCTAATGCAATTGTTTCTGAGGACAGAGAAAATTGATAAGATTACAATTTACCTGAATAATTTTAAAAGATAACTGCTTTGGTTGTGTAATAGGGTGGTCCCCAAAAGCTAATGCAGTAGGAGAAGGGCTATTCGGCCGAACCTAAAATACATATTTAAAAAATTACCTCATTAGGAAAAAAGATTAGGGTCCTTTATAGCAATGTAGATCACCTACAACAAATATCTGAATTCTACTAACAGGCTTATAATACCGCCACCCACTTTGGAAATCCTAGAAATTATTTGTTAAAACATGACCAAAACAAGTCGTGTCTAAACAAACACTTGAAAAATATGTCAAAAAAAGTAAATGACTTCTTATTGAAGTCTTGAGCTGCAACATAATATCAAATGATGAATTTTATGGTTCTACTGCACATTCATTTAAAAACAAACAGTATTGTTTCCTTAATCAGAACAAAGTCACAACATAAAATTTAATGAGCACCATTATTTGTACTAAAAAACAAAATATTTAAAACTACCACTGGAAAGACCATGAAATTTCAAGAATTTTGAAAATCCAATCCTCTTTACTGTCCAGAAGGAGAAAGATTATCCAAGTTGATATCTCTAAACATCCCCAGAAACAAGAATCCACCTAATCTCTTTTAATCTTATTGACAAGAAATCTGAAATTCAGAATCTATTCTTACCATTCTGAATTTATTCCAAGCTTATTTTAGCCCTTATGTACTTTACAACACCAAACCTGCAGAAATGTTAGTTTTGAATGCAATTATATTATTTTATTACATGTCTTCTTTTTAAAGGGCAACAGTTAATGATAATTCGATCTTTAAGTGGAATGCTAGTGTTTACATACATGATGAATTTAAATTTAGATAAAGAAGTTTATGTGGCAATTATGAATTATATCAAGGTATGAAAGTTACATTGTTTTAAAACTTTTGAATTAGGTTAGCATGACAAACTCACAGGTAAAACTTACACAGGAGGAAGGAGTGGAATGTGAATGTGAATTCTGAGGCGATCGGATAGCAGGAGGTATTCCCCTTACTGGACTGGAGCCATTCCCACCTTGATACTGAGGAGAAAGAAAAAAAAAATAGGCATCAAATATTTGTTGGGAGACCCTTTAAAATAAAGTCTTAAGAATTAATTTAACTATAAATTATTTTTAGATTAAATACAATATTAACAAAAATAGTTCCAGTTATAATGCATAAGGAAATCAAAGATATCCATACTCAGTTCCTAAAAGACTGAACAATAGGAAAATTGATAAGAAAAAAGTGTAAAAGTATCTCTTCCCTATCTCAAAATTATTACTTTTATACAGTAATCATTTCTTCATTCATTATTAAAATTATGATTACAATTATGCTCAAGTGTAAAACATGATATAGCAGAAAGAAGACCGAACTTAGGATATACCTGGGCTCAACTCCAAAATACACCTTGGGCAAGTCAATATCAACCCGAGCCTCAGTTTCTTTCTTTCTTTTTTTTTTTTGCATAAAGAAAAGAGCACAATACAATTTATTGGCTACATGGTAATGACAATTCAAATCAAAAAGTATTTACAACCACCCGACGTGGCTAGGTTTTAGATAATGAGGACATGAATGTAAAGGAGAATGCATGTAAAGCACTTTGTAAACATGGAAGCACACTATACAAGGCAGTTATGCCTTGGTTGATGAAAGTATTTCTTTAAGGACCTGTAATTTCCTTCTGTAATTTTATTCTCCTTCACAAATGAAGCTGTCAATTGCTCTACAAAGATGGTCTTCAAATGTTATCATGGCCCAAAAAAATCCATTAACCCATGGCCACGTTGGTGATGAGCCTCTCTGCATTTCCCCAGGGGGGACCTTGTATGAGATACATCCACTGCTGATCTTTCCAACTTAGGAGGGCCTCTCAGAGTCTGCCTTCTCCTGTTACAACTTTTAAGAATGCAGGCTCATGTCTAAGCAGTGATGTGGCACTGGCATGGGACTTCAATGCTTGAATGGAATACACAAAGAAGAATCATTTTGGTGGGAACATGAACAGTAAGTTTTTCTGTAACAGGCAATCCCATTCTCTGAAAAAAAAAATATTTTGCAATAAAACACATAGTGTTTGCCTTAGCAGTATTTACATATGCCCCAAATTAGCAGTTGAAAGGAGAAGTATTTTAGTTGAACACTTCCGAAATGTTCTCAGAAAGTGACTGTCAAATTATTTAACCTATGTCTTTAGGCCCTAAGTTTAGCTCCAATGGTGATAAGAATTCTTACACAGATGAGACATACTCTGTTAATAAATTTCTATTTGAAATTAAGTTGAATATATAATACAGAGGAATTATTCTTGGCCAAATGCAGAATTATATAATTTCAAAAGATAGGAGGAATCCTTAAAAACTTACTTCAAAATAGTCACTAATTTTGAGACCACGTCCTCCGATACTTTTTCCTAAAAAAATTAAAAAAAAAAAAGGTAGAAAGGAAGAAAAAAGTGTCATATATTTAAAACACAATGATAATGACTACTATATGACTATTTTGTCAGAAAAGTGAACTGGTTGGAATTTGATTTCTAAAGAAATTAATAAAATTTATACTGAATAGGAGCGCCTGCTGCTTCATTTAGTTCGTATTGAGGATGTGGGGGAGAAAGGAGAGTGCCAGAGTAAAAACAAAACTTTTCAGTTCTGAAAGAACCAAATTCTACTTTGAGAATTCCAAATAATGATGGCAGGCCTTTTAAATGATAAATGGCATACTTTAATAGAAACATGTCAATTAAAGTAATTGTTCCAATTATTGGAGGTTCACATAAACACATGATGTTAGGAGATTAAATTCTATTACACTAATTACTTAAAAATAAGCACTGAGCAAATTAGCATGTTATAAAACTACAATTAATTCACACTGGTTTATGGCTTCTAATTGTTCATAAAAGCAGATCAGAGTGAACAAAAGGCACAAGTGGCAACTTTATACTAACAAAGTAATCCATACCTGTAAATTATAATAAAATAGCCCTGTTAAACATTCTAAATTGTGGGTTACTTTGTACATAAACAAAGTTTAAATATGGTTCCCATAAGTACATTGGGATAATAGTGTAGGAATTATTAACATAGTAAGAACTCTATTAGCTCAGGAAAAATATTTTTCTCAAATGCACACTACTACCACACAAAAGAAAAATGAAATTTCTGCAAGAAGATGGAGAAATTAAAAATGCTTCCATTAATTCAACATTTTAGATCCACCATGTCCTATCTAAAGTACACATAATTTAAAGGAGAAAGGTGGGCACTGTCTAACAAGGGGAATATGTAATACATCTATGCTTTGGTCTCTAAAGTTACATAATGGAACTAATGCCAATCTGCCATCCATTCATTTTACATGTTTGTAACTTCAGTAAAAGTTAATAAAAAAAAAAAAGTACTCATAAGAATGAGCAAAGTACTTTTAATTTGTCTGAAATGTTCATATCTAAAATATTTTCAGTTATCCAGTTACCAAAATCAGATATTTCCCTCCCCCCAAAAACACATGAGCAAGCTTTTAGATTCAAGGTTATCTTCAACTAGGACAAAAATGTTTCAAAATGAGCTTTTGTTTAGTACTTTACATCCATTTAAGAGTACAATATCAACATTATATTCTACTCATCCCAATAACAATATATTTTTTATTTTACAAAATGGTATGTAATATAGTTTTTAGGTAATTATAAGTTTTTTAAATTATGTGAAAATACCACATGAAAGTCAATATTTTCTTAAGATACACTCCACTTTCAACTTTTGATTTTTGTGATTGTTTAATTTGTCTACATTACAAAAAAAATCAACATGAACCATAAGAATGTGGATGTTTCCAAATCATTACTATAAAATGCTTCCTATTTCTGCAAAGAAATTCAACAGGATTTAATTCCTCATTTCTGAAAGTAGACCCTTTTCTGTTTGAGGGAATAAAATGAATACAGAATCCAAGAATGGCTGGATAATCAATTTCAAGATACTGGAACATTTTTCCTATGAAACTAGCATGTCATAAAATAAAAATTATGGAGAATAAACAATTTCTTCAAAAGTTTAATAGAAGAAACAAGTGGAGCTTATGCATGGTAATTTGTCCTATTAAATATTATTTTAAAATATTATTTTAATAGAAGAAACAAGGCTTATGCATGGTAACTTACGTATGGCAACTGTTAACATTATTTTATACAGAATCTTTAAGAGACATTAATATAATACACACACACAAAGTAACTGAGATAGATGGACCTTACTCAGGGCATGATATATAGACTTTGTAGAGATGTCTCCTTATCAGTAACTCCACAAATCAGAATACAAAGGAGTTTCAGAGAAGGTCAAACTAGAGAAACTCTGCTATAGTCTGTACATCTTATTACTTTCCAATAAGGATCTTTGTTCTTTAATGTATTTTTAGCTTTCACTGACAAGTGCAAAGATACATGCTAATTACATACAAAGTCCAGCTGGTCTCCCATCTCTCCATTCTCCAATCCTTTTCTACACAGCTGCCAAATATGTCTCTAAAGGACAGATCTACTGTTTTCCTATTGCCCCTAGGGTAAAATACAAACTCTTGTCCCTGACATTCCCCAGGCACTATCCAAGCTCCAGCCTACCTACCTTCATAGACACACTGAATATGACTGCCTTTCACACGCTCTACCTTCCAGCTAAACTGGCCTTGCTACTGGTTCCCCAAAGGTGACATTCCATTTTTTGTCATGGTATCTTTTCACAGGCACCAATATCAGAAATGCATTTTGTTCTATCCCTGCCAGGAATATCCGACATGCCATTTCTTATGAGGAAGCTGTTTGTGACCTCCCTGCCCCTTTAGTGTTTATGTATGTGAGTACATCGTGGTTTTCCACAATATGTTCTAAGTTCCTTGAGGGCAGCACAGATTTTATTTTTCTCTTTCAATCCCTAGCCTCATACATAGTAGGTACTTAGTAAATGCTTGCTGAATTAGATTGGAAAAAAAATAAACATACAAAGTGAAACACATGAATAAAACAAGAGACTGAAAATTATTTTACATGGTTCCATAAACTTCCATTAGCAAATATCATTAGAAGTACAATTATCACTGAATAAGGAATCCACCAGTACAAATAAAGGGAATTAAACCCCTGCAAAAATGGAGAATGAAGTTCAGTTTATGGAAAATCAACCCATACAAAGTTTAATGCTCCCAAGACACAGCTGGGGGACATGGTGGCTCAAAATGGAGTAGTGAAGTTCAGTACTGGAAGTTTTTTAGTTTAAAGGAAAGTGATTCCTAAAGTCATGAACTGCTTTAAGGAAAATTAAATAGATCTTTAGTTATTGTAAATATGTTATTAATTATATTTTCCTGAGGAAAAGGATATCAAAAATAATTAAGAAAAATGGGTTTGGAATCCCTTTTGAAGAGGGACAGGGTGGAAGACATAGTAAATATCATGGGGAAGGGAATAGGATGGAGGGAAACAGTTAACAATAGTAATTGTGAAAAAGAGAAAAGGAGGGAAAATTGTACAAAAAATATCTATAGCAACTCTTTGTGGTGGCTAAGAATTAGGAATCAAGGGAATGTCCATCAATTGAGGAATGACTGAAGAAGCTGTGGTATATGATTGTAGTGGAATGGTATTGTGCCATAGGAAATGGCAAACAGGATGATCCCCAAGACACCTGGAAAGACTCATATGAACTGATGTATAGTGAAGTGAGCAGAGCTGGGAGGACATTGTGCATAGTGACAGCAGTATTGTTCGATAAGCAATTGTGATTGACTTAACTACTCCCAGCAATACAATGATCCAAGACAATCTCAAGGGACTAATGACAAGCATACTATCTACCCCCCTAGAAAGAACTGAAAAAAAAAAGAGCACTTGTGGATTGTACATATATATAACCTACATCAGATTGGTTGCTGTCCTGTGGAGGGGGGAGGAAAGGGAGGGAGGGAGAAAAATTTGGAACCCTTAATCTTATGAAAATGAATGTTGAAAACTACCCTTACATGTAACTGGAAAAAAAGAAAATAAATGTTTGTTGCACTGGGGAAAAAAAGGGTTTGGTAGTTTTGGGGTTTTATTTTTGCTTTTTAAATTAAGGACTACAAATTTTCCTTAAGTAACAATCAGGCACCAATTTATTTGTTGAAGATAAGACTACAAAAAAAAAAAAAAAAAGAAGATAAGACTACAATTTTTTTTTAAGGCAATGGGGGTTAAGTGACTTGCCCAGGGTCACACAGCTAGTAAGTGTCAAGTGTCTGAGGCCGGATTTGAACTCAGGTATTCCTGAATCCAGGGCTGGTGCTTTAACCACTGTGCCATCTAGCTGCCCCAAGACTACAATTTTAAGTTATTACTTAATCTCATTTATCTAGGCAAATGATGAACTAATAATTTATTGCTATGGAGATCAGATAATAGGCACAATTAACAAGTATTTACTAAATGTTTACCATAAGCCAGACATTGTGCTGGGCATTAAGGACACAAATACAATGACTTGCAAAGAATTTACATTGTAGTAGTGGTGACAGGTACATTTATAAGTACACACAGAATAAACATAAAGTAGTTTCAGAAGAAATGTACTAGCAGTTGGGGGAGTAGGAAAAGCTTCAAGTAGGTGGTATTTTGAATGAAGAGATTCTACCAGGTAGAGGGGAGCTTGGAGTACATTCCATGTGAACAATTAGTGCACAGACACAGGAATTGTATTTGGCTGACTCACAGTGTGGGAGTACAAGGAATGTATATAAGGATGGAAAGATACAAATCTGTGAAGGATTTGAAAACTAAAAATAAGAGCTCATACCTCATTCTAGAAGCAATGAAAAGCCAGTGTAATCTGAGTTGGGAAATAAAATGGTAAGATCTGTGCTTATAGAAAAGTGATTTTGGAGCAGTGAGGAAAATAGAATAAAGGTATAAGGATATTTGAGGCAAGAAGACCAAGAAGGAAGCCATTACGATAATCTATGGAAAAGGTAATGAGGGCCTGAATTAAGCTGATAGCTCTGTGAGTAGAAATAAAGAGTCAGAGGCAAGAAATATTGTGGAAGTAGAAATGGCAAGATCTGACAACTGCTCAGTTATGTGGGGTGAAGGAGATGAGGAGTTATGGTTAAAGCTGATGTTACAAACCTGGGAGTTCAGAAGAATGAAAGAATAGGAGGTGAGGAGTGGAAAATAATAAGTTCTGTTTTGAGCATGCTGAGTTTCAGATATTGCTGGGACATTCAGTTTGAAATGTCTAAAAGGGAACTGACAACGAAGGATTAACATTTGAGGGAGTGACTAGAGCTAGAATATAGAAAAGTCGTGGACACAGAGATAGTAATTAAACAAATGAGATTTGGATAAGTTTCCCAAAAGAGAAAGAAACACTTAGGACAGTTTTGGAGAACACCTCCAATTTGGGGGTATAATATGGATGATGAGACAGTAAGAGATAGAGAAACAGGAGAGAGTGGTACCACAACAACCCAGGGAAAAAGGGATATTCAAAAGAGAGTGGTCAAGAAGGATGAGAAATAAAGAAAGAACATTAGATTTGGCATTTAAGAGATCCCTGATAACTGGAGAGAGCAACTTCAGCCCAGTAATGCAGCTGGAAACCAAATTGCACTGGATTGAGATGTGAGATTAGAGGAAAAGAGAAAAGAATCAGAAAGGAGAGGAGAGGAAGAGAGAGAAAAGTGAGATGGGAAAAGAGGAGAGAAAAGTGAGAAAGGAGAAAGAATGAAATATGATGAAGACAGAAGGGGATGGGATCAAGGGAACATGGGGGGGGGGGGGAGAGAAGGCTGGCGGCTGGCCTCAACAAGGATAAGGTTTACCTCATTGAGAAATGAGTAGAAAGTAGGAGAAAGTGAGGATAAGGAATCCTGATATGAAGGGGTAAGAAGACGCTTCTGTCAAATTGCCTTAATTTCTCAGTAAGGTATGAGACAAGGTCCATAGCTTATAAAGAAGGGGGAGGGTAAGATATGGAAGGCTTGAGGAAAGAAGATATAATTTGGAAATGCTTGTGTGAGGAATGAGACAGGGAATCAAGTAGGAAGTGATAAAAGGAGTGCCTCACTTTAATGAAGGCACAGGTAAAAATGGATAACAAATTTATACTGTACCAGATCAGCATGAAGTGACTTCCTCTAGCTTAATTTAGTAGTGGAGCAGAGGAGATATACAGTGGGAATGATCCAGGGTTTGGCAAGGGATGAATGGTGATAGAAAAAGGAGGCAAAGAATGCAATACAGGACAATGTAGAGTTTAATTGGGTAACTCAGCTTCAATTGATAACCATATAAAAGAAGGTTCTCAATCACTACTGATTAAAGAAATGCAAATTAAAATTACCCTGAGGTACCACCTCACACCTATCCAATTGGCTAATATGACAGAAAAGGAAAATGATAAATACTGGAGATGATGTGAGAAAATTGGAACACTAATGCATTGTTGGTGGAGCTGTGAACTGATCCCACCATTCTAGACAGCAATTTGGAACCATGCCCAAAAGGCTACAAAACTGTGCATACCTTTTGACCCAGCAATACCACTATTAGGTCTTTTCCCCAAAGCAATCATAAAAAAGGGAAAAGGACCCACATGTACAACAATATTCATAGCTGCTGTTTGTGGTGGCAAGGAATTGGAAATTGAGGGGATGCCCATCAATTGGGCATGGCTGAACAAGTTGTGGGTTACCTTGTACTATTGTGCTATAAGAAAGGATGAGAAGGTAGATGTCAGAAAAACCTGGAAAGTCTTAAGTGGACTGATGCTGAATGAAATAAGCAGAACCAAGAGAACATTGTACACAGTAACAACAACACTGTGTGATGATCAACTGTGATAGACTTAGGTCCTCTCAGCAATACTATGATCTAAGACAATGCCAAAAGACTCATGATGGATAATGCTCTCCATATCCAGAAAAAGAACTATGGTGTCTGAATGCAGATTGAAGCATATTATTTTCATTTTTGTGGTGGTTGGGTTTTTTGTTTGTTTCTTCTTATGTTTTTTTTTCCTTTTGTTCTGATTCTTCTCTCAAAACACAACTAATGTGGAAATATGTTTTATATGATTGTAATGTATAACCTATATCAGATTGCTTGCTGGCCTCAGGAGGGGGAGGGAAGGCAGGGAGGAAGAAAAATTCAGAACTCAAAATCTTACAAAAATGAATGTTGAAAACTATCTTTACATGTAATTAGGAAAAAATTAAATACCTATTACTTTAATAAAAAGAAAAGAAAAGAAAAAACAGCTTCAGAGACACACGAGCATAAAAGTATCACTAGGTTCCATGAACTAAATCTTAAAGAGTACATTTTACAACAAGTGCTTATTTGGTTCTCAAATAAGTATTGTTTAACTCACCCTGACTGCTTTCACTTTGGTTTTCTGCTTTCCTTTTTCTTCCTCTGGATGGCTCTGACTGTTTCTTCTCTGGAGTCTAAAAAAAACAAAGAACAGTTAACGGAATGATAAGTGTTATTTTTATGATGAAGTTACATCTTAAGTAGTGTTGTTACATTTTAAAAATCCTAGTTTATCACTGTCATCTGCTATTCTAAGATTAAGGTACAAATTCTGTACACAGAAAAATTTATTTAGACTGCCTAAAATACAGAATTCTTCCTCAGGTAGACCAAATGATGTAAAAATAAACAATTCTTCGGAGGTGCCTAAGACAGAATCCATTCTTTTTCTCCCCAAAACTTTTTTCCTCTCCCATCCAATACTTAAACATGGTACAAAATCTTTGGTCAATTCAGAACAATTTGGAGACAAGATAATCTTCAAGTAGGAACTGTATCATCTGGGTAACAGTGCTATACAGAGAGAAGAGAAAAGATAGTGATAAAAATAAATCATTAGTCTTTCTGAAAGGTAAAAGCTCGAGAGTAATAATATGACTATCACATTTTCAGTGGAAAAGGACTGAGAAATCAACAAATTGAACAGATTAGCCAGAAATCCCAAGATTAAATTAGGAAAAGAGGTAGGTGTGGGAATAATTTCTAGGTACTCCAGATTGGTCTATTTTGTAGTAATTAATTTTTCTATCGTCTCCTGGATTACTGTCATGACAAAGAGGCTCACAAAGCTCAATGAAATTATGAACTATGCCATGCAGGGTTACCCAAGACAAATAGGTCAGAGTAGAGGGTTCTTTTTTTTTTGGGGGGGGGGGGGGGTGCGGCAATGAGGGTTAAGTGACTTGCCCAGGGTCACACAGCTAGTTAAGTGTCAAGTGTCTGAGGCTGGATTTGTACTCAGGTCCTCCTGAATCCAGGGCCAGTGCTTCCATCCACTGCACCACCTAGCTGCCCCCAGAGTAGAGAGTTCTAACAAAAGGTGATCCACTAGAGAAAGAAATGGCAAAACACTCCAGTCTCCTTATCAAGAAAACCTCATGGACAGTATTAAAATAATAAAAGATATGACAAGGGAAGATGAGTCCCTCAGATTGGAAGGTGTCCCTAGCATGTTATTAGGCAAGAGTGGAGGACAACTACAAGTAGCTTCAGAAAGAAGCTCAGATGTGGATGTGTCTGGTGACAAAAGGAAAAGTCCAATGCTGTAAAGATCAATATTGCCGAGGAATCTGGAATGTAACATTTATGAACCAAGGCAAACTGTATGTGGTCAAACAGGAGATGGAAAGATTAAACATCAACATTTTGGGTGTCACTGAACTTAAACGGACAGAAATAAGTGAATTTAATTCAGATGATCACTACATATACCACTGTGGGCAAGAATCTCTTAGAAGAAATGGAATAACCCTCATGGTCAATAAAAGGGTGAGAAAAGAAGTAATCTTAAAAATGACAGAATGATATTTGTTCAAATTCAAGGCAAAGTATTCAAAACTCACAGTAATACAAGTCTATGATCCATACACTGATGCCAAAGAGGGCAAAGTTGATCAGTTCTATGAAGATCTACAACATCTTCTGGAAGTATCAGCAAAAACAAACAAAAAAAACCCCTCACACTCTTCATAGGGGATCAGAATGTTAAAGTAGGAATTGAAAGATAATTGGAATAACAGGCAAGTTTGGCCTTGGACTACAAAATGATCCAAGGCAGAGACTATTAATAGAATTCTGTCAAGATAACTTGCTGGTCATAGCAAATACTCTTTTTCAATAACTCAAAAGACAACTCTACACACAGACATCACCAGATGGTCAATACTGAAATCAGATTGATTATAAACTTTGTAGCCAAAGGTGGAGACGTTCTAAATAGTCAGTTAAAACAAGACCTAAAGCTGATCACTGCAAAATTCAGACTTAAGTTGAAGAAAGTAGGGAAAGACAAGACAGTGTAGGTATGATCTCAATAACATCTCTTACGAATATGAAGTAGAAGTGATTAATAGATTTAAGGGATTAGATCTACTAGAGTACCTAAAGAACTATGGACGTAAATTAAAATATTTTACAGGAGGCAGTAAAAAAACATTCCAAAGAAAAAGAGCAAAAAAGTGAAATGGCTGTCCAATAACGCTTTGTAAAAAGCTGAGGAAAGAAGGAAAGTGAAAGGTAAATGAGAAAGAGAAAGATATGCCCAACTGAAAGCATAATTCCAGAGAATAGCCAGGAGAGATAGTTTTCTTAAATAACCAATGCAAAGAAATAGAAAAAAAAACAACATAATAGGAAAGAAAAGAGATCTCTTCAAAAAAAATTAGAGATATCAAGGGAGCATTTTATGCAAAACTAGGTATGATGAAAGACAAATATAGTAGGGACTGGGCAGCTAGGTGGCACAGTGGATAAACCACCGGCCTTGGATTCAGGAGGACCTGAATTCAAATCCAGCCTCAGACACTTGACAACTTACTAGCTGTGTGACCCTGGGCAAGTCACTTAACCTTCATTGCCCCCCACCCCCCCAAAAAAAGTAAGGACTTAACAGAAGGAAAGATTAAGAGGTGGTATGAGATTGTAGTGGAATGGTATTGTGCATAGTGACAGCAGTATTGTTCCATAAGCAATTGTGATTGACTTAACTTCTCTCAGCAATACAATGATCCAAGACAATCTCAAGGGACTAATGACAAGCATACTATCTACCCCCATAGAAAGAACTGAAAAAAAAGAGCACTTGTGGATCGTACATATATAACCTATATCAGATTGGCTGCTGTCTTGTGGAGGGGGGAGGAAAGGGAGGTAGGGAGAAAAATTTGGAACCCTAAATCTTATGAAAATGAATGTTGAAAACTACCCTTACATGTAACTGGAAAAAATAAAATGTTTGTTGCATTGAAAAAAAAAGAAAAAGAAAAAGAAAGAAAGTATACTACTAAGACTGCTGGGCTTGGAGGTCAGTTTACCAGAAAGCTAATAATCAGCAAACTGTGTCTATGCTGACAGTTTTGTTAGCAACATGCTTGTTCAATAAATTAGAGGATTTTGGTAGAACAAAATGGCTTTTGCAGGTCTCAGTGCTGATCTCTATTGGAGACACCCAAAGTTTGGCTGAAATACTTAGGAGTTTTAGCTAATGATGAGCAGTATGGGGTATATAAGACCTCTATCCACAGCTCAAAGAGGACAATTACTTAAAGTGAATTTATATTTTAAAACGTTTAAGGCTTAAAATACTTTAAATTAAAGTCAATACTACCCTAAAGCAGAAGGGCTCAAACCTAACTACTACTTAATATCCCTTCAAATAATGAGTTTTATAAGCATAAACTCCAAAATGCCCTACTAAATAAGTCAATCAGTACCATGTATTTCAAAAACTTAATGAATTTATAAAGTCAGTATGTCATGTATTATACAAAATTGTAAATTTTTTCATAACACAAACCATCTCATAATTCATAATCAGCTATCTTAGCATTCCATCAGTCAGTAATACTTAAAAGAAGACCATAGTTTCAGAAAGTTCATTTTTGGATATATTCTGGGAAGTTCCAAAAGCCAATTTATAAACTAAAGGTATCTGGCTAACTATAACCAGCCAAGTGTTGTACAAATCAAAGTACAAAAATTCATTTCACTATTAAAAATTTTTTTTCATTCAGATCCTTTAATCTACTTTAAATGAAAAAGATGACAGGCAAATATAATATATTCAAATCCTTCCCAACTTAATTCATAATATATATTTTCAGTACCTATCACTCATACTCCTGTGAATGAGAAAAATATAAGATTGAGAAAATGAACACTTGTACAGAACTGTGTAATGTTATCCTAATTCTAAAGCTAACCACTTTGGAATGAACAGGAAATCACACTAGAACTCTGTGTTATAGTTTCCAACAGAAATGTTTCATTAGCATACTTCCTGACCAAACTACTGCAAAAAGTTTTTCATATTCTTAAATTTGCTTTACCACTTCAGAAATTTTCAATTATTTTCAATGGCAAATCCTTAATAATATTCTCAGGCAATATTTTCTTATATATGTAGACTTTCCAAAAAGTTTTTTTTTCAATTCAACTGGCTCATCAACATTAAAATGGCGTTTATAAATCATTTTATATTTGAAAAGCATTTAATATAGATTATCTCACTTGAGCCTTACAACAATCCTGTCAGGGGGATAATACAGGTGGTATTTTCTGCATTTTACATTTGAGAAAATGTAAAATTGCTCAGAGTTAGTAGCAATAAAGAAAACCAAATTTATCTTTCTTCAAAAGGGTTGGAGAAGAAAATTTCTAATCTTTCAAAGAAGCTGAGGAAGAAGGATAAAAGAGACTGAATTGAGAGTGACAGAAGATAATTTTTGCACCAGTACACTGGGATTAATTGTGTAATACAATACAACACTCAACTGTATGGCCCTATCCTAGGTAGTAGAGGACAGATAAAATCTGAATAAAACACAGTTCTAGCTTTCAAGGGGCTTAACATTCTAGTACTGGGTGGGGGATAAGATGGAGGAAAAGTTGGGGAAAGTGACCAAGTACAGGCTGAAGATGGAAATACAATTTAAGATACAATTTAGATACAATTTAAGCATAAAAAAACTAATACCTCAACTCACTCCTGTTCTCCTTTTTCCCCCTGTCACTACTATTATTGCTCTTTTTACAACTTGGACTTCATTCTCATAACTCTATGATATCTAAAGTATTTAATCAATCGTCCTTTTTACTCCTTTCCAAACAAGGTTCTGCTGAACCATTAGCCCCAGCGCTTCAGCATCAAGAGCAATAGCTGGATCTGGAGGATTCCAACTCAAGTTACTGGAAAAGTAAAGAGAAAATGGAGGAAGAGAAATGTGGAGTCCCAAAGCAGGAGTAAGTAGAAAGGTGGTAATAGAGGAGAATATATTCTAGACATTCCAAGTTAGAACTCAAAACATAATTTCCTACAGAAAAAATGTTATAGAGGTTCTATATAAAACTATTAGTACAGCACTATACTTCTAGTACAATGTGAATTAAATAAGCTTTTGTGACCTGAATTTGGAAACTAACTGGAAAATACATTTAGAATTCCAAACTGACATACATGTAAATTTCTCCATCATAGCTTGTTTTATATAAACTTGAAACAATCTGAAAGTAATGTGTCTTTGAGGAAAAAAAAAAGAAACCTCTATAAATGTAGTAGTACTAATACTATTGACTACTACTACAGTATAATGGCTATATACATTATAAAGAGATAAGTGGGGGCTGCTAGGTGGTGCAGTGGATAGAGCACCGGCCCTGGATTCAGGAGGACCTGAGTTCAAATCCGACCCCAGATCCTTAACACTTAACTAGCTGTGTGACCCTAGGCAAGTCATTTAACCCCAATTGCCTCACCAAAAAAAAAGAGATAAGTGAAATGTATTCTTATTGCTGTAATTCTATTTCTTTTCAAACTAGCTTTTGTGAAGTTTTCAATTCATATAATTCTGATTAGATACGAAATATCAGTTGTGTAATGATAATAAATGAAAAGCGCTTCAAAGTATTTACTATGTGATAAGTGCTGTGGTAAATGCTGGGCATAGAACTAAAGCAAGACAGTCCCTGTCCTCAAGGAGTTTATACTGGCAGAGGAGACAACATGCATAAAGAAAAGGAAAGATGTTTCAGTTTAAAAACACACTGGGGGGGGGGGGGCGCCAGCTAGGTGGCGCAGTGGATAGAGCACCAGCCCTGCAGTCAGGAGTACCTGAGTTCAAATCCGGCCTCAGACACTTAACACTTACTAGCTGTGTGACCCTGGGCAAGTCACTTAACTCCAATTGCCTCACTAAAAAAAAACAAAACAAAACAAAAAAAACCACACTAGGATAGTGAGCAGAGCCTTAAGGGAGTCAACTGACATTTGCTTTCCAGAATGGATGGTAATACTGATTTGATTCCTGTTGCAAGAACAGAAGGGAGAATAAAAGAAATTCATGAGGACATCAGCAGGGTGGATATAACAAGGAGATGGCTAGTATGGAAAGTTGGATGGTATGTGAAATATGATCTGAGGTTCCTAGAAATACTGGGACATGTATGTCATTTCAAAATAACCTTTCCTAGTAACTGAGCAACTAAAAAAATTCCTAAGAAGAAAACAATCATTTTTTGAAATTGCAGGATACTTACAATATAGGTCATAGGATCATAAATTTAGAGTTCAAAGGGAATTTAAGATTAAGTCATAGATGAGGAAACTGAATATCTCATGAGTGATATTAGGGTAGATCATGACTCCAAAGAAAAAGCTGTAATCATATTCTAGGTATCAGACAAAGAAAAAAATGAGCCTTAGCAAGCAGAAATAAATCAAGTTATTAACATATTTGTTTGTTTAATGGGCAACATATTAATTTAATGGACAATTACAATTATAATCTATTCAAGTAAGCTATTGATGATGAAAATGAGAAATGGATAAAGGAAATGACACTGATGCTGATTATCATTTTTCCTATATTAATTTAAGTGATATAAATTTATCACCAAGGTAAGGAAGTCAAAAGGGGCTGATAATCAGATTTAGCCAACAAATGTACCATCTGCTTATCAAGTGGGGAAATGTGGCAGAAGTGCATAACACCAGCATAGGATATGAACTCATATGCAAAACGAACAAGTTATTAATAGTAACACCTTATATAAAACAGAAGAATGGCTGAGAAAAATAAGAAAACAAGGCTTGGGACCCAACTAAGCCAGAAGATGCATTTATAGACAAACTGCAAGAATAAAAAGAGAAAACAATATAAGACAAATTTGCTATCATTTTTATAAGAACCTATTTCCATCATTATAACAATGTGGCGGACACATTTGGACTCTTTAGTAGTGAAGGCCTTAGAAGTTCTATTTAAGGAAGTACAAATGACAAGACAACAAAGGTGAAGAGAGCAGCTGACCAGATCAAGTACACACATAAAAGATTTGTGCTAGAGGCACACACATTTTAACAGCATTGAGGGGAGTCAATTTTTTTAGACATATGAAAAATGGAAAGATATCAAATTATTTAAAAAACTAATGGATGGCATTGTGAGCAAAAAAAAATAAGTGAGCAAAGATATTAATAACTAATGATCCACAGACCAGTTTTTTCATCTAAAAATCTTAAATAAGAAAACACTATCTCTCTCTGTATATACACATTTCCTTTTAAATTAGCTTTTATGAAGTTTGCAATTCACATAATTCTGATTACTATATATAAGCTATATACACACACAGAGGCAAACACACACACACACACACACACACAGGCTAACACACAAATAAAATTTGATTTCATGAAACAAAAATGTAGCCTTAAAAGTTTTCCTCTACAAAGAGCCTCTCATACACATGTTAAGATCATACAAGATTCCTTAAAAGATTCATTCATAGAGATAAACTCTGATAATCATTTGACTATATCTCATTCTCAAAGGTGTTTGCCCTCATAACAAGTTCAAATAGAAGAGGGATTCTTTATAGCATAAGCAAAATACATACTTAAAATTTAGATATATATACTATTGTATGAATCGTATATATGTATTCATAAGCCATTAATAAAAATCAAAAGATAAACAATATTAAAGGAAAATTTTATTTTATTTATTAACAATACAAAAAATCTTGCTTTCGTCAAAAATTTTATCAATTTTAAAAGCTTGGTTTAGAGCACCGGCCCTGGATTCAGGAGGACCTGAATTCAAGTCCAACCTCAGATACTTAACACTTACTAGCTCTGTGACCCTAGGCAAGTCACTTAACCCCAAGTGCCTCACCACCCCCCCAAAAAAAAGAAAGAAAAAGAAAAAAAAAAGAAAAGCTTGGTTTAACACTTTGTAAGAATGATTCAAGGCTAATTTCAGTGTACTTCAGTACTACATTTTATTGTCTATTACTGCTGAAAAAGATACCTCACAAAGTTACTTAGATCCAAATAGAAGAAAACTGTATCATTTACTAAATCACAATACTTATTTTTCAATTCCATAAATCAATTGTGCAAAGTTTTAAAAAAAATTTAGCAGGTAAATTTCCATCTCCTCTGATTTCTCACAAATGAATAATTATATTTTCAACTAATAAATAAAGTGACAATGCGTTCTTTGGAAGATTTTTTAATCGATTAGAAAATGCTATTTCAAGGCAGCTAGGTGGCGCAGTGGATAGAGTACTGGCCCTGGATTCAGGAGGACCTGAGTCCTCAGACACTTAACACTTATTAGCTGTGTGACCCTGGGCAAGTCACTTAACCCGAATTGCCTCACTTTAAAAATAAAAAAAATTTTTAATGCTATTTCTAAGCCAGGAGGAGCCATGTGTATTTTTATAGTGACATACATCATGCCAATAAAAGTTTAGTTTTTAAATGTCTTACTGACCTCATGTTATAATTAAAATTAGTGGGGCAGCTAGGTGGCACAGTGGATAAAGCACCAGCCTCAGACACTTGACACTTACCAGCTGTGTGACCCTGGGCAAGTCACTTAACCCCATTGCCCCGCAAAAAAAAAAAAAAGAAAAAATATTAAAATTAGTTCAAGGCATAATATACATGTTACACAAGGGACACTGTTAACAATAGTGTATATAGATCTATATTTAAAACAGTCTTGAACTGATAGTGATGGAACAGACTGAAGCATGCTATTTTCCACTTTCATTCTTTCTTTTAATCAAGTTTTCCTGTACAAAATGACAAATATGGTAATGTTTTACATAACTGTACAAGTATATAACCCATATCTGATTGCTTGCTGCCTGCCTAGGGGGGAGAGAGGAGGCATATAAAACTGGAACCCCAAACTATAAAAAAAATGTTTATTACATTAAAAAAATAAAATAATCTTGATACTTTCTATTTTTTTGGTCAACTTTTTATCCTATCTTCTTAGATGGTCATTTTATTGACCTGATAAATTAGTTAAGGAAGAACTCATAGCTAGAATAAAATAGTCAGCTCTGTCATTTGCTTGTTTGCTTGTGCTTGTACTATTACTATTATCTTTAACTCAGGGTTTCTCTTAAAAGAATCTTTTAAAACCACTTTTCTATATTTGGTGCAGACTAGTTTAGATAAAACAAATAAAATAAAATACATCAACTTCACTGGACACAAGGAAACTTCAATACATTGCAGTATGCTGAAAGAAAATGAAAAAGTGAAGGTACTAAAAAGTAGATCAATAGAAGACAATAAATAGATATGGAAGAATCAGAAACAACTGACTTCAATAATCCAGTGTTTGATGACCCCTCCATGTTGTGGAACTCCCATTATTCCCTCACAATACAAGTAGTATATGACATGTGTGGTAAAATATGAAAGTTTTTAACAGTCGGTTAGGATAACTGAAAGACGCCAGTTTTTCAAGGACCACCCTTTTGGGGAGGAGACGAACAGTCCGCCTGCTGCGCACGTCAGACTACCTGCAGGACTTGACTTCCGGGGTGGAGAGAACGGAAGTGGGGCTTTTGCCTGCTTGGCGGGACTCCTGACAGCGAGGCACAGACTCTCTCTCTCCAAAGGTGGCCTTTTCGGTTTGGTGAGTTTTTATAAGGAATATAGACTAAGCTTAGACTTAAGACGATTTGTATTGTGTTTCTACTTTCCTATCCTTCTAATCAACATCACCTTGTGACTACCATAACAATAAATAAAAAGGTCTATCTAGAAAACCAAAAGCTTCTTCCATTTACTAGTTTGGGAGATAAATTAAGGGAAAGGTTAAGTAGGGGAGATTTATGATCTAATATCCAATTTTAAATCTCACACATGTAATTGTTTACATGACACTATGACATGTGACATCTAGACCAAGTAAGGGCATACCAATGTCAATCTATATATTAAATATTAGTAAAACTTTTTGAGGGGATAAAAAATAGAATTAGGTAATATTTTCATCCTACAACCCAAGGGACTGTCTAAACAACCCAACTCTGGAGACCACTAACAGATGCTCCTTTTTTTGTAGGTGCTATTTTGTAAATTACATCAAGCTTGAGCTACTCTGCATGATCTTAAAAAATTCATGATCAAATTCATGTAACAATCTATGCAGAGGGAAAAAAAACAAACGGAAGAATACCTACTACCCAAACTATATGGCACACAGTTGCATGTAAAATACTGTCCACCAATATATGTTCATTTTGAGCAGGCACTAGACGTGATACATAAGTTGGAATCAGAATGGAATAGGAAGATAACAATCTAAAACATATTTGAGACACTGTGTTTTCAATAACTCTAAGCAGTGCCACAATTCAAAAAGCCAACTTTATAACCTCAGGTTCTCCAAAAAAGTCTTAGTTCATTGTGGTGTAGAGTTCTCCTCAAGTTCCTGAAGGCTATGCCAGTTAAGTATAAGCTGTGGCAGGATATTCCCCAAAAAGAAATGCTGTGAAGGTGATTCCAACTGACAGGGTCTATTTTCCAAAGACGAGTTTAGGCACAGTGGATAGAGCACCGGCCCTGGAGTCAGGAGGACCTGAGTTCAAATGCAGCCTCAGACACTTAACACTTACTAGCTGTGTGACCCTGGGCAAGTCACTTAACCCCAATTACCTCCCCCCCACCACCAAAAAAAGAGTTTAACCCCTAAATTGCTGGTGAATTCACTGGCCATGGCAAACCAAGACAAAAGTAAGGCAGCTCTCTATCAATATATCTACCCACTGTTTCTGTGGTAAGCAGCAATAAAGAGAGGCAAAGATGCCAAGAATCACTGCATTTTTTAAAGTTTATGAACTTTTAACTATTTAGTAGCAATAAATCAATACTCTAAATAAGATCCTTAACCAATAACAATAGTGCTTTTATATCAATGAAAGAACTAGATCATATCAAACTTTGCATTTTCACTAACATCAAAACCAGAAGACAAAAGCAAGATTAATGGAAATATGACTCACAGCTTCACCTTGAAGAGGCAAGTAAAATAAATGGGGGGGGGGGGATATTGGTTTTATGGTACGTACAAATGCAAAAACAAATATTTCATAGGACATTTATTTTTCTCATATTACAGGGCTCACCAAAAAAAAAAAAAAGTATCTGCAGAATGCCCATTAGGAAAATCAATGAAGCTTATGTGCCAATATCTATTGCAGAGGATGACATGATTCTACAAAAAAAAACCCTGATAATTCTCAAAAACTGAATGAACATATATTCTGTTCCTTGTTGACTTCAATGTAAAGGAGGGCATAGGTGAGGACGGCAAAAATTGATGGAATATATGGCTAAGAATTAAGGAATTTAAGACCAAAGAGTTACAAACTACATAGAGGCCTCACATGTATACAGATACATTTAGTCTGAGAAGAAAACTACCACAGCCTGGGTGGAATAAGTACCAGATAACATAATCTCATTCATTATTACAAGAAAGTGGGGAACTACTAGGATAGAATGCTACACACATTGTCATAGTTTTTTTTAAACCCTTTTTCTTTGTTATAAGAGAGGGCTCAATTTTAAAGTAAGAGAAGAGGGACAATTCCAGAAATGTTTGATATTAAAAAAGGAATCAATAAAACTTATTCTAGAAATCTTTAAAAAAAAGAAAAAAAGAAAATGAATGTTGAAAACTACCCTTACATGTAACTGGAAAAAATAAAAAAAAAATGTTTGTTGATTTAAAAAAAAAAAGAATGTATTGTTCTCAGAAGCTAAGGACTTTGAACTCAACTGGAGACCAAGTCCAGTGAACCAATGGATTTGGATGACACCTACCAATCAGCTTGAAGCAGTATGTAAGGATTGCCTCTGCTCCAGACCGATAAAAAGCTTCCACACTCAGTTTGAGAAGAGTTTGTGATTGAAGCAGGCTCATCGTGGAGGACCTGAGGAAGAACCCTACCAGGCTGGAACTCTAGGTTAGATAGACTTTTCTTAAGTTTCTGAACTCCACGTGAATAACTGTATGCTTTAATAAATGCTTAATGCCCCCCACCCCCTCAAAAAAAAGAAGAAGAAATAACTCCTTATTAAGGTGGTCCTTGTTGCTGGATCAGTTTCCCATCTATAGTCAGACTGACTTACTGGAGTAAATATGGAAAAAATAAAATAATAAACTAGAATAATAAAAATGAGCAAAATATATTAAAAGTTCTAACATGATTCATTTAAACAAGTTATTAATGTTAAAAAACTGTAAATGAATTGAGTAAAGTACATCCACAGTGATTAAAATAATTTCATATGTTAGCTTAATTGATGTAAATTAATTACCATAAAAAAGTAAATTGTTAAAAGTTTTAGATTAAATGCACAGAGCCCCTGACACAATTACCCGCAAAACAGCAATAAAACAACCCCTGGAGCAGCAAAACCCACAAAAAGATGGGCTGAGATTATTCTTCAGCCAAAGACAGCTTGGAAAGGGTCGTGCTGGCCTAGTAGCAGAGTCCAATCCTGGGACCGCATAAACATAGACCTCAGGCACGCTGCACCAGAGGAACTTACCCCCAAGCCTCCAAATCAGCTGCAGCACCAACATCTTCTGAAACTAAGTTTAGGGTTGAATGAGAGGGCTGAATGGCTGGGCAGGGGAGTGGAAAATATAGGGGTGTCTGTGGGACCTAAGGAGGAATTCGGCTATCCCACCCCATCTGGGAACCAGGAAGAAATCTTGAGCAGCGGGAGGCCTGGGTGCGGGAGCGGTGCAGGCTCCTCAAAGCTAAGAACCATAGGACTCAAAATTCTGCTGGCTGGTTAATTAGCAAGTTGGCTTGATGTCATCTTCAGAGCAGAGAACAGGCCAGGCCCAGGCAAGAGAAAAACCTGCCTTCATTCAAACTGAAACACCTGGGAACCTCTGAAGCTTGGCACAGTGTAGCTTGGAAGTAGGGCCCCACTGTAAGGAGTTAAAAAGTCAAGTAAAAGATGGCAAGATGAGCAAGCAAAGAAAGTTGAGAACAATAGAAAGTTTCTTTAGCAACAAGGAAGATCAAGGTGCACCCTCAGAAGGGGACAGCAACCTCAGGGTCCCTACATCCAAAACTTCCAAAAAAAATATGAATTGGTCTCAGGCCACGGAAGTGCTCAAAAGGGACTTTGTTTTTGTTTTTTTGCAGGGCAATGAGGGTTAAGTGACTTGCCCAGGGTCACACAACTAGAAAGTGTCAAGTGTATGAGAATGTATTTGAACTCAGGTCCTCCTGAACCCAGGGCTGGTGTTTTATCCACTGTTCCACCTAGCTGCCCCAAAAGGGACTTTGAAGAGAAAGTAGGAGAGATAGAAGGAAGATGTAGAGAAAGGGAGGAAAGAAAATACCTGGGACCCTCTAAAGCTTGGAACAGTGTATCTTGGAAGTAGGGCCCCACTGTAAGAGGGAGTAAAAGTCAAGTAAAAAACAGCTAGATGAACAAGCAAAAAAAGTTGAGAAATATAAAGTTTCTTTAGAGATAAAGATCGCGGTACACCCTCAGAAAAGGATAACAACCTCAGGGCCCCTACATCCAAAACTTCCAGAAACATATGAATTCGTCTCAGGCCACAGAAGCACTCAAAAGGGACTTTGAAGAGAAAGTAGGAAAGATAGAAGGAAGATTTAGAGAGGTGGAGGAAAGAATGGAAAGAGAAATGAAAGCAATGCAAGAGAGCTATATGAAAAAGTTAACAGCTTAAAACGCCAAATGGAAAAGGAGACACAAAAGTTCTCAGAAGAAAGTAATTATCTAAGAATTAGGATTGAACAAATGGAAGCTAGTGACTTTATGAGAAACCAAGACACAGTAAAACAAATCCAAATGAATAAAAAAATAGAGGGCAATATGAATTATTTCCTTGGAAAAACAGCTGATCTGGAAAATACATCCAGGAGAGATAATCTGAAAATCATTGGACTACCTAAAAACCATGACCTAAGAGCTTAGACATCGTCATCCAAAAAATTGTCAGGGAAAATTGCCCTGATATTCTAGAAGAAGATAAAATAGAAATTCAAAGAATCCACCCAACACCTCCTGAAAGAGATTGCAAAAGGAAAACCTCCAGGAATATTATAGCCAAATTCCAGAACTCCCAGGTGAAGGAGAAAATATTTCAAGCAGCTAGAAAAAAGGAATTCAAATACTGTGGAGCCAAAATAAGGATAAAACAAGACCTAGCCGCATTTACATTAAAGGACCAGATGGCATAGAAGATGATATTCCAGAGGGCAAAGGAACTGGGACTACAACAAAACTGTATACCAAGCAAAACTGAGTATAATTTTTCAGAGGAAAAAATGGGACTTCAATGAAAAAGAGGACTTTCAAAGAAAAGACCTGAACTGAATAGAAACTCTGACTTTCAAATACAAGACCCTAGAGAAGCATAAAAAGGTAAACAGGAAAAAGAAACCATGACAGTTATTAAAAGATTAAATTGTTTACATTCCTTCATGGGAAGACAATACTACTAACTCATAAGAACTTTCTCAGTATTAGGGTAGCTGAAAGTAATACATTTAGACACAGGTCTGAACTGAATATGAAAGGATGATATCTGTAAAGCATTTCCTTTTTGTTTATCCTTGGTTTTTCTGGGGCAGACAGGGTGGGGTGGCTTATGTCTGGGCCCAGGGCTGGTGTTTTGTCCACTGTACCACCTAGCTAACCCATGATGGCATTTTAAAAATAAAGTTAAGGGGTAAGAGGAATGCACTGGAAGAAAGGGAAAGGGAGAGGTAGACTGGGGAAAAGTTGATCACATAAAAGAAACAAGAAAAAAGCTTATGGAAGGGAGGGGAAGAGGGGGAAGGAGTGGGAGAATGAATGAACCATACTATCAGAACTGGCTCAAAGAGGGAATAATGTACATAATCAAGTGGGTATAGTAATATATTTTGCCCTGAGGGAAAGCGGGAGGGGAAGGAGATGTTGGTGGGGAGAGAGGGGAAGAAGAAGGGCAGATTGGGGGAGGGAGCATTAAAAAGCAAAACACTTTCAAGGAAGATAAAGATGTTCTGCATAACTGCAGATGTATGACTTATACTGAATTACTTGATTTTATAGGGAAAGTTAAGGAGGGAGGGAGGAAGAAAAATTTAGAACACAGAATTAGCTCAAAGACCTTAACCTCACCAGAGTGGACTCAAGGACAGAATAACATACACACCCAATTGGGAGGAGTAATCTATCTAATCCTACAGGAAAGTAGGAGGGAAAGAGGATAAGGAAAGAAGGGTGAAAGAAAAAAGGGCAGAGCGGTACAGGGGGCAGTCAGAAACAAAACACTTTTGAGGAGGAATAGGGTAAAAGAAGATAGAAAATAGAGTAAATATCATGGGAACAGAATAGGATGGAGGGAAATAGTTATGATGATTGATTATAATGCCAAATGTATAGTACATATTTTGCTGGGCTATTGTGAAGAAAATTTTTTGTCATGTTTAAGGTACTATATAAAAGTTATGATGAACAGGATGCTATCAGAAAAACCTGGAAAGACCTACATGAACTGAAGCAGAGTGAAATGTATTGTATACAAAATAACAGCAATAGTGTAAGATTATCTGCTGGGAAGGATGTGGTTATTTTCAGCAATGCAATGATCCAATATAACTCTGAAGGTCTTATGAAAACTGCAGTCCATCTACAGAGAAAGAACTGATGGTATCTGAAAATAAATTGAAGCATAATTTTTTTTGATAGTTCCTTAATCTGAAGTTTTGTTTTTATCTGTTTTCTCTCACAACCTGGCTAATGTGGAGATGTTTTCCATGACTACTCATGTATAACATATTAAATTGCTTGAGTTCTTGGGGGTGGGGAGTGGAAAGGGAAGGAGGGAGGAAGAGAAGTTAGAACACAAAGTTTTTTTTTAACTGATGTCAAAATCTGGTTTTACACATAATTTGGAAAATAAAATTCTAAACAAAAAATATAAAAAATTTTTAAGTTTTAAAAGAACACATGAGACTATAAAACCTTACAGATAAAAGATGAAAGATTATTAAGATACTGTATCACAATTGAGAAATAGTGGAGTGGAAAAAAAAACCTTAAAGAAAGCTTGGCAAGCCTCAAACAAAGTAAACATTTGAGGCATTCAAAGGAAAAACTAGAAAGAGGGTAATACATTTGAAAAAATGGAAAAGTTTTGCTGAGATTTTTATCGCAAATTATTTTCATCATTAAGGAAAATGGAGCTACCACATTTAGATTCTAATATTCTGATCCTAGATATGCTTAAATAAAATAAGAATAAATTCTAAACTTTGCAAAGTGCTTTAAATATTATTTCATTTGATTAATGAAATAGCTGATTCAGGTGCTATTATTATGCCAATTTTATAGATAAGGATACTGAAACAGAGCTTAAGTAATAGGTCTTCCCAACTCCCAAGTCAGGAACACCGTCTACTTACTATGCCACCTATTTGCTTCTGAAGCAGTAATAGAAGTGAGGAAAATAAAAGGAATAGTAGTTGAACTTAACCAAGTAATATAAAGGGAGGTCAAGTTTGAAGCAATACAATTTATAAGAACTGGGAGACTCTCAATATAGTTCATGGAGGGAAAAATACCATGTCATAGGCAGCTAGGGAATGTATTCCATAAAGGGCTAGACCTAGAGTTAGGAAGACCTGAATTCAAATCCTGCCTCAGACACTTCCTAGCTGTGTGATCTTGGGCAAGTCACTTAACCTCTGTCTCAGTTTCATAATCTATGAAATGGAGATAATATAAGATCCACCTCCCAAGGTTGTTATGAGGATAAAATGAGATAATGTTTTAAAGCACTCTGCAAACCTTAAACAATAATAAATGATATTATAATTATCATTATATGTTTTTATAGTTATTTCAACCAAAAAGTGAATAAGAGATCAATAAATAACTATGGATTCATAATCTTCTTTCCCAGGCATAAAATTTTTACAATAAGTCTACTCATGCATCAGATGTCTTCTTCATGAAGATATTAGAAGAGGACAATCAAGCATTCATAAGCAATATTCCATAGTAAATTACACTTTTTAGCACGCCACAACTAACCAAAAGATTTAGCTTATTCAAGATCCTATTGTGCATATTGCTTGTTGGCTATAAAAAAGCATTTGTTTCAGAAGAACAAAATGCCACCCTAAAGGTCCTCTTCCAAAAAGGAATTTTCCATGCATATGTCAATTATACAAAGTTCACTGAAAAATCTAAACAAAGACAATATTGTTTTACAATCATTCTAATTATTAATATCAATGTATGATTGCCAAAAGGAATTCACCACTGTCATAGGGGAGAGCTAGTACACAAGTAGAAAGGTCACCCCCCCACCCCCATATAGATGACAACTTCAGATGCTCCTGTTTGTGGATGAAATTGTGTTGGCTATACCAATGCCTGGAACACTACAAAGATAATAACGGCTAACATTCACATAATCTTTATGGTATGAAAAACTTTTCATATAAATCATCTCATCTGATCCTCACAACTCTGAATAAGTTGCTATTATTATCTTCATTTTACAGATAAGGGAACTGAAGTGATTTACCCAGGGTCACGCAGCAAGTATCTAAGGCAGAATTTCCAACTATAGCTTCCCTAGTCACAGTGCCACCTCACTGCTTAAATGAGATCTATAATCCCTCAGAAGAGTTTGGTTTATCAAGACAGGGAGAATCATGGAGTTGAAGAATGCCTATTGCTCAGATAACATTCAGCTGGGGCAATGAAACTGGGCAATAAATTGGTATCAAAGTTGACCAGGCAAGGAACAGGTTAGGTTGGATTGCTTTTGGGAAACTTCACAGTGCTTTTAATGACCCCAAGTTTCAACTTGAAGCAAAGGCATTCATTTTCAAAACTAATATTCTACTGTTGGTGATTTATGTCTACAATTCATGGAATACTACTAGTTTCTGAAGAACTTTAAGGATCAACAAATAGGCAATGGAAAAGTGTACAGCAATAAAAACAATGCAACACATTACAAACGAATAATTACAAAGAAGCAACATAAAGAATACCATCAACAAAAAGTACGATTGAAAAAGATGAACTTCATAAAAATTTATATAGCTATAATCATAAAACACTTCTTCAGGAAATAAAAAAAATGGCTTAAATAACTAGAAGGAAATTCAGTGTCTGTGGATAGGCCATGCCAACATAATAAAAATCACAGTATTGCTTTACAGATTTAGTGCTATACCAGATTACCAAGGAGATACTTACTAAAATTAGACAGAAAAAAAACAATTTGCTTAATCTAGATATCAAGGAAAACAATGTATAGAAATAGGAATGAAAGGGAAATGGTTCTTCTAGAACTCAAATTATACTATGAAGAAGTATTTCCTTAAGAAACAGTATTTTTGTTAATGTATAAATTGTTGTCTTGGTTCTGCTCACTTCAATAATTCATTATTTGATAAACCTAAAAACATATTACCTGTGGAAGATTTTCCTATTTGACAATAACTGATAGGAAAACTAGAATTCCATCTAGAAAACATTAGCTTTAAATTAACATCTGACACCATAACACACCATAAACTCAAAATGCCTATGTGACCTAACATTTTTTTTAAAACAGAAGAGAACCAGTTCAAGTACTTTTCACCACTACAAATAGAAAATAAATTATCAAACAAGATACAAGCTATCACAAAGATAAAAGTATGTAATTTCAATTTCAATAAAAAGAAAAATTTCTGCCCAAACAAAATTAATGCAACTAGGATATGAAGCAAAGCAATCACCTAGGGAAAAATATTTATATCAAACATCTGTTACGGGTCTGACCACAAAACCAATCTTACTTTTTTTTTTTTTTTGCGGGGCAATGGGGGTTAAGTGACTTGCCCAGGGTCACACAGCTAGTAAGTGTCAAGTGTCTGAGGCCGGATTTGAACTCAGGTACTCCTGAATCCAGGGCTGGTGCTTTACCCACTGCGCCACCTAGCCGCCCCCAAGCCGCCCCCACAAAACCAATCTTAATAGATAAGTGGTCAAAGGATAAGAACAAGCAGTTCTCAAGGGAAGAATTGCAATCAATTAACAGTTATTAATTAACTATATTATTATTAAGTTATTAATTTTTTTAAGTCTTTTCTCTTAAGGAGTTTCCAACCTAGTGGGGGAAACAGCAAGCAAACAAATGTGTGTATACATAGATATACACACGAGAGGTGGGGGGAGAAGGGGGGGGAGAAGGAGCAAGTGAGCAAGTACAAGCACACTATATACAGGTTAAATAGCAAATAATTAACAGAGGGAAAGCACTAGAATTAAGAGGAGCTGGGGAAAGTTTCCAGTAAGGATGAGATTGTGGTTGGGACTTAAAAGAAAGCCAAAAAGGTCAATAGTTGCAACAAAGAAGGTAGAGAAGTCCAGGCATGGGTGACAGACAGAAAATTCCTGAAGCCAAGAGATGGTGTGTCTTATTTATGGAACAGCCAGGAGGCTAGTATCACTAGATTGAATAGTATGTGCCAAGGAGTAAAGTCTGGCAGAGTAGGAAGGGGCTAGGTTATGAAGGGTTTTGAATGCCAAACAGCAAATACTCCCAAGAAGGTCAATAATGAAAAGAAAGTTCCTGTAGACAGCAAAATATTTTTAACAGCACTTTTTGGGGAAGTAATTAGGGGGAAAAAAGAAGCTCATCAAGTGGGGAATGGTAAAATAAGCTGTGGTATAGTAATGTAATATTATTGCAAATAATATCATGCAATGATATTAAGAAACAATGAATATGGGGCAGCTAGATGGCACAGTGGATAAAAGCGCTGGCCCTGGAGTCAGGAGGACCTGAGTTCAGATCCGACCTCAGACACTTATCAATTACTGGCTGTGTGACCCTGGGCAAGTCACTTAACCCTAATTGCCTCACCAAAAAAAAAAAAAAGAAACAATGAATATGATGAATACAGGAATGTAAGGAGAGATTTATAAGAACTGATACAGACAATGGAAAGAACTGATCAAAACCAAATGCTGTAAAATTATAATGACCAGGTTTGGCCTCAAAGAAGATATGGAAAAAAATTGTGTTTCTTTGCAGAGATGCAAGAATGTGGGTGTAGAACACTACATATAATGTCAAATTTTTTAATATGTTTTGGTTTTGCAAGACTTACCCCCTCTTTTTAAAATTATTTTTGCTACAGGAGATGGCTCTTGGGATTGAGGAGATGAGATTGGGAAATGTAAATGATATAAACACAAAATCCATCAATAGAATAGAAGAAGGGAGAAAAAAGATGAGCTGATCATAAGGCAAGCAGGAAGACTAAACAGGAGCCTTTGAGTTCCACTAGATGTGAAGATAACTGAAGAAAGCACCTCTAGTATTTGGATAGACATTCTGTGGCAAACTTGTAAGAAGACATGTTGACTCCATCACTAGAAGTAATTTCTACATTGATAAAATTACAGATCTATTTGAGTAATTCTAGATTCTTGAAGGTTATGTGAGCAGAACACAAGTTCTGAGAGAGCTAAATGAAAGAGAAAGGTGATTAACTAAGGTGATTAACTACCTACCAAGTTGGAAAGGTTTCAAATGTTAGCTTATATTCATGACTTACTGTAGGATAAGACTGGCTAAGTCAAAAAAGATCATCATGAGGTCAGCTGCAGGATGATCAATTTGGGGAAAGTCCACAATTATCCTCCAAGGCTAGCTACACAAAGTTGAAGCTTTACAATATGTATTAGGGAGGGGAATAGTCATACAAACTTTTAGATCTTTAAAGTACTAAAGTATTCTCTTGATTCTATATAGCTGTGAATCATGACCACTAATCTCCAAAGAATCAATGACCCAATTTAAAATATTAATAACAAATGTTATCAAAATGAATGATAGGACCAAAGACACATGGTAGGCTCAGGTAGCTTTCAACATTTTACCACCCATGACATATATACAAGAAGTAACATACATAGACAAATATGTATGTGTGTACATAAATACATACATATATGTCTATTATTAGAGAAATTAACATACAGAAAAAAGAGGTGAGCTGGCCATACAGCATAGGCCTAATATAGGCACAATTACAAAATGCTCCTTAAAAAGAGAGCAAGGAAAAAAATTTTAATTTAAAATTTTTAATTTAAATTAAAAAAAAAGAGAGAGAGAGCAAGGGGGTAGCTAGGTGGCACAGTGGATAAAGGATCAGCCCTGGATTCAGGAGGACCTGAGTTCAAATCTGGACTCAGACACTTGACACTTACTAGCTGTGTGACCCTGAACAATGTCACTTAACCCTCATTGCCCCCCCACACACAAAAGATCTTCCTTAAACCTTTCATGACCAAAAAAAAAAGAGAGAGAGAGAGAGAGAGAGCGCGAGCGAGCAAGATGTAGCAAGCAATTCAACCATTATACCATACCCCCATAATTTTGAAAAGACCTAAAAGAAAGGCATTATGGAAGGACATGGAAAAGGATCTATGATGAAAAGGTGTGGCTGGGCTGTGCTATGTGCTGTTGGAGGGAATATCTACATCAATGAAGTCACAAATTCAATGAAACATTGTAGTTAAAATATAGCAATAACAGGCAGAATCTGATTAAAATCTTAAGAGTGGAAAAAAAAATCTTGAGAGGAAAATCATGTCAAAGCATTCTATATTATATATGAGAGAATAATTATTAATAATTAATTTCTTGGGTGGGGGCCATAGAACAGTTTCAGTCCTCTCCCAACCCCCTACTCTAGAAAGTCCAGTTCTTGAGGAACTTCAGCAAATCTTGTCTGGGAGAAACCCAAGAGAATAAAACAAAAGGAGATAGATTCTTTTGTCTAGCTCAGTGAACTGATGGGATCAAACCACATCCATGTAATGAACTTTGCCTTAAGGAACCTGAGTCAGGCAGCTAGGTGGCACAGTGGATAAAGCACCAGCCCTGGATTCAGGAGGACATGAGTTCAAATCCGGCCTCAGACACTTGACACTTACTAGCTGTGTGACCCTGGGCAAGTCACTTAACCCCCATTGCCCTGCCAAAAAACCAACAAAAACAAAACAAAACAAAAAAGACACTTACTAGCTGCATGATCCTGGGCAAGTCACTTAACCCTGTTGGCCTCTTCCTCATCTATAAAATGATCTGGAGAAGGAAATGACAGACCAATTCAAAATCTGAGGCTGGATTTGAATTCAGGTCTTCCTATCCACTGTATCATCTAGTTGTCATACCTGGTAACAGATCTTCCTAAGCATAGTTTTGTTCAGTCATGTCCAACTCTTCATGATACTGTGAACCATACTGACCATGAGGTTTTCTTGACAAAGACTCTAAAGTGGTTTTCCATCTCCTTCTCCAGCTCATTTTACAGATGAGGAAATCAAGGCAAACAGGATTAAGTTACTTGCCCAAGGTCACACATCTAATAAGTGGCTGAAGCTTGATTTGAACTTGGGTCTTCCTAACTCCAGAACTATTCACTGTGCCATCTAGCTGCCTCTAAACATAGCTAGGTCTCAGGAAATAAAAGGAAATAAACATACCTTCATCATGAAGTCATGATGAAGTTTTTCCAGCCAAAGCTTGTATTCTCACTGGCATACTCTTCCTAAAACCAGGCTTATCTTTTCATCAAATATAACTTGTGTAGGCCTGAGTTTACATACCAAGTCATATTAATATGAATTATTTTCTTAAAGTAATCTTAGATTAATGTTAAGAAGACTACCAACAAAAATTATACAAGACTGCCTGAGACAGTTTTGTATGTTTTTGGTTTTTGTGGAAGAACACCACAAAATATATTTAGATGAAAAGGACAAAAAACTTAAGTCAATAAAATTTGCCTATAAATTTTCAAAGGACAAACTTAATTTATATAAATAAAGCTTAGTCTCAAACAGTTTTATTATATTATCATTTGACTATAATAAAACAAAAACTTGTCATTTTGAAAGACTGTCAGTTTACACTCCTTCTGATATTTTTATTTTCAGGTCATTATAGAATTCTTGAACTTGTATTATTTGAGACATCTCTATTTCCTCTAAGTTTTCAGAACCTCTTAATTTCTCAAATCACATAAAATTAAATCATAAATGAGTCTATAGAGTAACAAATATCTTCTTAGATTAACAATTAGACTAATATTAATAAACGTTAAAATGTGAAATCTCTTTGATATGCTCAAGACCATATTGTAGTTAATAAAAAGAAGTTGAGAATCAAGCTCATTAAGTGTTACTAAGTACCAGGCACTGTGCTAGAAGCTGGAGATACTAAGACAGAGATTAAAGTGTACTCATCCTGAAGGAGTTTACATTCTTTGGTGTGGGGAGGCAGAGAGACTACCCATGTAAGTATATATAAAACACAGACAAGATAAACATAAGGTTATTTTGAGAGAGATGTAGTAATAGCTGGGAGGGAGGGAAAACAGGAAAAACCTCAGCTAGAGAGGATGATGATGACTGAGCTGAGCTTGGAAGGAAGCTCTAAATTCTAAGATGCAGCAGTGAAGAGGAAGTAAACTGCAGACAGGGGAGACAGAGTGTGCAAAGGCACAGCAGCAATAAGGATAAGTGGGCTGGACTACAGAATGTGTAAAGGAGTAAATGCATAATAAACCTGGTGAGGCTAAAACACAGGATCATCCAGGTAGAGCTCAAAGTGACCTCACAATCTTCTAATCCTATTCCACATTTTACAGATGAGGAAATTGAACTAAGAACAAGGACTAGCACAAGATCATCCAGGTAATAATGGAGTAAAATTTAAATCCAAGTCCTCTACCTCCAGACTTCTTTTCCACTATGCCATACCAAGTTAAATACTAAAGAGAGGCAATTGTATTTGATCTTTAGTTATATCTGATCTTTGAAGTAAAAGAGAACCACTGGAGTTTATTGAGTAAGAGACTGAAATGGGCATATCTCTGTTTTAGCAATATCAATTAGTAGAATTCTTGACCAAACAAGGGATAGAAAGGATTGCAGGAGATAAAAATGGCTAATTCTGGTTGTATAAAAGTGAAAAGTATTGGCACAAATAAAATCAGTGTGCTGAAAATTCTGATATAGGGGATTGATTCAAACATAAAAAGAACAAGAGTCACTCTCCAACAGATAGTCAAAAGATATAGTCAAGCCATTCTGGAAAGCAATTTGGCACTGTTCCCAAAAAAATCACTGAAGTGTTTATTTTATAACCCTTTGAACCAGAGATAACCCTACCAGACAATACTCCAAAGAGAACAAAGAAAAATAGAAAGGACTCCCATCTACAAAAAATATTTATAGTAGCACTTTGCTGGAACAAAGAACTGGAAATCAAGAGGGTACACATAAATTGGGGAGCGGCTGATAAATTATGTTATATAAAGCAATGTATTGTTGTGCTATAAGAAATAACAAAAGGCACAGTTTCAGAGAAACCTGGAAAGACTTATATAAACTGATGCAGAGTAAGGTGAGAAAACAGTTTAAAGGAATATAACATCATAAAGAAAAACAACTTAGAAACATTTAAGAATTCTGATCAATGCAATGACAAACAATGGCTTCAGAAGACTAATGAGGAATCATTCCTCCTACCTAACAGAGAGGTAATGATGAGACACTTGTTTTCAGACATGCTCAATGTGTTTTGTTGGACTTTGTTAAAGGGTAGGGCTTTTAGGGAAGGAGGAGCACAAAATGAGGATTTCAAAAAAGATAGCAATGGCAATGAAACATCTAAAAAATTCAAAAAGACAAGCAAGAAGAGTTCCAGTATTATTGTGTTAAAATTATTATATGCTTTAAAAAAATAAACCAAGCTAAATATAATAGAAACTCAGGTTTCACAAGTAATACTCTTTCTGGTTTTTCATTGTATATGGAAATGATCCTATTTTCCAAGTTCGTAATTATAAGAATTTTTTAAAAAGGACTATCACTTTAGTAGCCACGTGGTTGGGTAATTTTTGGTATCCTATAGTGACCACAGCACTATACACATGGCAAATGCTATTTTTATTCAAGTACCTTTTAAAAAAATTTTAAATGGAGGGGCAGCTAGGTGGTGCTGTGGATAAAGCACCAGTCCTGGACTCAGGAGGACCTGAGTTCAAATATGGTCTCAGACACTTGATACTTACTAGCTGTGTGACCCTGGGCAAGTCATTTAACTCTCACTGCCCCACCCCCAAAATTTTAAATGGAGAAGTACTTATTCATATTAAAAAACAGCCTAATTTAGGTTTTGCAGCTTTGTTCTGAAAAATAAAATGTTGCCTTTTTTGGGAGATATGATGCAATGGAAAGAGAATTGGGCTTTGAGTCAGAAGACCTATATTTCAATCCTAGCTCTACCACCTACTTACCTGTTTAACATTAGGCAAATATCTTAATATCTCTGTACTTATGTTTTATCTGGAAAATGAAAAGGCTGGACCAGATGAACTCCAAATTTCTGTCTGCTTTTAAAGCCAAGAACAAAAAAAAATGCTCACTAAAAATACAAGTGACAAAAAGAATATATTAAGTTTCATGTTATGAGAAATATAAGGGTGAAAGATAGGGTACAGGGGAGGGAACAAAGGAGAGCAGGAGAGAGAGAGATAATAAGAGAAAGACCAAGGTAGCTATTGATCTTCATAGAACGACAAAAAGATTTTGAGGCCTGTTAGTATGCTGTTGCTAAAAATGCCTAAATTAACATTACCATTTTTACAACAACAGGCACAAATGGTGATTTAATTTCTTGCCCAGTGGTATGGACAAAAATTAAGAAGCTAAAAGACAGCTCTTCCACTCCTTACTAAAAAAAAAAAAATCCTCCAGTGTAATAACCTCAAGGTCAGCTAAATGTCTTTTCTCCATTAGTAAATAAGAATTTATTAGTAGTATATTAATTACTCATATCCAATAGCTACAGCTAAAGTGACATTTAAAAAAAATTATCCATTACTTACGAGATTAACATTTCTCCTAAAATCTTGTTTATATCATGAGTTGATTAGCATACCTTTCCAAAGAATGACAAATTTTAGTCAGTATATTGATAGCTCATTTGCTAAACTAAAAGAGTAATATCATTTTAGAGCTTCAAGGGACACTAGAGTTCATACGTAGTTCAGTCCTGTTCCTATTTGAATATGGGAAGATTGAGATGGGGTGGGGGTGGGACTGTTACAGTTTAAGAAAGTAAGGAAAGTGAAGCCTAGAAAGGTTAAATAATTTGCCTATGGTCATACAGTAACAGAACCAGGACCACAGTCATTCAACACGCACTTACATCAAGTGCCAGGCATAGAGCTAAGTGCTGGGGAATTCAAAGAAAGACAAAAACAGCTTCTCTTAAGATCACATTCTAATGAGGGAGACCAAATGCAAACACTTACATACAAAATACATACAGGACAAACTGGAGGTTTCTAGACCCCTAGACAATGATTTCCACAATAAAAAAAGGACTTAAACTTTTTCTAAGATACAGCTGCTTTTTTTGCTTCCTATCCTTGTCCAAATTTGACTTAAGCAACTGTCAGTCATTCTGATACCTGATAGAATAAGTATAAACTTATTTTCTCATAAACCATCATCTGAATTACTATGAATTCTAAAATAGTAATACTGCATTAATGAAGAATTAATACAGTTCTTTTTATATAAATGCAAGTGGAAAATATCTAACAATTAAAGTATAACTTTTTTATTACAGGAAATGAAGTTGAAGAATAATATAATTCAAGATTTTTTCATGTTTTCTTTTCTTTATTATAACTAGGATTTTATTAGCATTATTATAAGCACTATCAAAATAGTTCAGGTATTGTAAGAACCAAGTCTAACAGAATATGTATTAAAAGTGCATTATTGGGGCAGCTAGGTGGCACAGTGGATAAAGCACCGGCCCTGGATTCAGGAGGACCTGAGTTCAAATCCGGCCTCAGACACTTGACACTTACTAGCTGTGTGACCGTGGGCAAGTCACTTTACCCCCGTTGCCTGCAAAAAAAAAAAAAAAAGTGCATTATTGGGGCAGCTAGATGGCGCAGTGGATAGAACACTGGCCCTGGAGTCAGGAGTACCTGAGTTCAAATCAGGCCTCAGACACTTAACACTTACTAGCTGTGTGACCCTGGGCAAGTCACTTAACCCCAATTGCCTCACTAAAAAAAAGAAGAAAAAAAAGTTTTTTTAAAAAAGTGCATTATTTTCCTACAGAATATATACACTATTTTCTTTTAGGAAAAAGTAAAGACAAGAAAAACACAGATCATAAGACAGCTTAACTAAGGCTTCTGATTTGATCCTATGTAATAAATAGCAAGAAGTGCATATAAAGTAAGGTTCACTATCTGGCTAAAAATTCTTTAGTAGCAACTTAAATGATGAAGAATATGCTTTTTAAGTGTGATGATGACACCAGTCAGGAGGTCATCTGGCAATCTGAAAGACTAGCCAGACTTAAATATGATAATACTTGGACATATCACAATATGTTCAGGGAAGAAAAAACAGCAAATTACCAATACTCATTCAAGGCTTTATATTGCCTATCATCTATTTGAGGAGATAGGAAAAGGGAGATATCAAAAGTATGGAGAGATTGATACAGATTTAAAGAAACTGGAAAAATCATAAACTCCAGGAAAGATTACTACTACCCAAAATTAATCGAATTACTATCTCAAAGAGATAATCCTTTTTTATACATTTTATTCCTAAGAATACTACTCAAAAAGATTTCACAAAACATTGTAAAACTAACTCCAAAAAGCTATCAGTACTGGGAACTGAAATAAAGACCTTTTAGAATTAGCTTATTGGGGGCGCCTAGGTGGCGCAGTGGATAAAGCACCGGCCCTGGAGTCAGGAATACCTGAGTTCAAATCCAGCCTCAGACACTTGACACTTACTAGCTGTGTGACCCTGGGCAAGTCACTTAACCCCCATTGCCCGGCAAAAAAAAAAAAGAATTAGCTTATTAGCTTATTAAACTGTCATTTATTTTTCCCTTGGTCTTAAGAACATGGGTTTTTTTTTTCTACCTTTGTAAAATGAAACAAAGCACTATGGTTTAAAAATGCTTTATGCATTATCAATAATAAAAGATCATAGAGTCCAAAGAGATAGATCACAAGGACCTATAAAGGGTTTATAACACAAAACAACCTTTATTCAATAATGAAAACTGAACTACTGGGATGAATGTATTCAAATTTAGATTTTAAGTCCTATTTTTTTATTATAATTATACTACTCTAAAACTCTCATGGCTGTGGCCCCTCCAAAATCATCACATGGTCAACTTGGTCAACTTGGTTCTCCTTCCTGTATTTAGTCTGGTCCTTGTACAACCAGCTTGGAAGGGTCTTCCAGAGCTATGATGCACTGGTATGGAGCCTTTGAGAATCCAGAATCACCTCCTCCACATAATGAGACATCTAAGTATAACTTCATAGTTACAGACAGGGGCGCTGGGGGTGCGGCCAGTGGCTCGGGGCAATGAGGCTTAGGTGACTTGCCCAAGGTCACAGAGCTAGTAAGTATCAAGTGTCTGAGGCTACAGTTGAACTCAAGCTCTCCTGAATCTAGGGCTGCTGTTTTATCCACTGGGCCACCTAGCTGCCCTCCCCCAATACATTTTTAAAGTGTTAATCAATCTCCTCAAAATCAAATTATCAAATGTCCTTCCTTCTAAAAGTAGAGTTCTTTAAAAGTTACTTAAAGAAGAAAACAGACTCTAGACCATTGGTGTCAAGCCCAAACAAACCAGGGCCACTAAATCATACCTAAAGATCCCTACAGGCTACATGCTGATTTAGGTTTTAAATATAACACTATCAATGGTTTATTCCATTATTTGTTTGCCACATATTTCTCCATTACACTTTGTGCCACACTTGGAAACACCATTGCCTGCACGCATCCCACTGACCATGTGTTTTAGCACCTCTGTCCTACCCCACAGTGATAATCATTATGCAGTATATCTAGCCTATGTTAAGAGAACTGTTTAATGGATAACCTAGTATTAATATTTTATTATTATGAATATGAAGAAAGGAAAGACTACCCAAACTTGAATAAGACTGCAAAAAAAGAGTTCTTGACAAAAAATGAAGGTGAGACCTAAAGATAAATTTGTAGAATAGATGGATGTATACACACTTTGTAAATATGTTTATATAAATCATACTATATTGACTAAACCAAGATTCTTTATATTTTATACACATGTGCACAAATACAGGAAAACTGTTTCTGTGGTTCATTTCTAATATAAATAAATATAATCTTTTTGGTCTAATGGGAAGCTTCTTTTAAACTTCAATTAAGTCCAGAAAGGGGAGAAGGGGAATTGAGGCCTATCACTCATTTACACATCAAACCAACCACATTAAATAACAAGTTACATTTGTAAGATATAACTGAAATGACCTATAAATTGACACTATAAGAATAAGAGATTTTGGGGAGTGGAGAGATTTAAAAAACAAAACAAAACATAACAAAAAGAAGGAGGTAATTTGTTAACAGAACATTTTGGAGGATAAATGAGGATTTGGGACATGAAAATACTGTACTGGTAGCCACTGGAAAGGACACCAGGATGTAAAAGGAATACGAAAGGAGAGGCAAAAGGTTATAAAGGGAATTTCCTTGATTCAAAATCTTCTCCTTGTTGTTCCAGTCACGTTCAACTCTGTGACCCTATTTAAGGTTTTCTTGGCAAAGATACTGAAGTAGATTACCTATTCCTTCTCTAGTTCATTTGACAGATGAGGAAACTGAAGCAAAGATGGTTAAGTGATCTGTCCAGAATCACAGGACTAGTAAATATCTGAGACTAGATTTGAACTCAGGTCTTCCTGACTCCAGGCCTAGTGTTCTACCAACTGCACCAGTTAACATCCAAAATCTTGCAATCCTGAACCCAACCAACAGGATATAAACTGTTGCCACTCTACCACCCTTAGCTCCTACATCACAAAATTTAAGACTAGTATTATTGGTTTAGCCACATAATTAAATCAGCTCTTGTAGAGCACACTGAAAATTAACTCACTATGACACGGTTACAATGGGAAGAGATTCCAAATCATAAATAACTTTGCAATTTTAGAAATGTAACTCAAATTTGAGATTACCCACATGTATACTCTGATATCGCTGTTAATGGAGAGGATGCCTTCCATGAATACTCCTATGTAAAAAAAAAAAAATTCACATCTAGAAGTAGAATTAATATAAAAGGCATTGTTGTTGTTTACTCGTGTCCAACTCTTTGTGACACCAATTTGGGTTTTCTCAGCAAAGATACTTGGAGTGGTTTGCCATTTCCTTCTCTAGTTCATCTGACAGATCAGGAATCTGAGGCAAAAAAAAAAAGAGTAACATGCCCAGGGTCACATAGCTAGTAAATGTCTGAGCCAGAATTTGAACTCAGATGTTCCTGACTCCAGGTTCACTATTTTATTCACCATGCCACCTACCTGACCCTAAAAGGCATAGTGATATATTCTAGAGCATTTGAAAAGGAGACTTTCAGGTACTAAGGTAATTAAATGCTAAGCCTAAGGGGCAGCTAGGTGGCACAGTAGCACTGGCCCTGGATTCAGGAGCACCTGAGTTCAAATCCGGCCTCAGACCCTTGACACTTACTAGCTGTGTGACCCTGGGCAAGTCACTTAACCCCAATTGCCTCACCAAAAAAACCCAAAACAAAACAAAACTCTGGATAACACAAGTATCTAAGTGTCTTTGAGCAGAGGTGGAGACAGTTTGGAGGCTAGTTCAATTTAAAGGAGACAGAGTAAAGAAGGTAGAAAATGTTTGAAATGGTTTCTAGCTTGAGAAGGCTGTCTACAACAGGGCAGGTTTCTCTATTTTCTCTCCTCCCACTGTCTTACTATCCAGCTTCGGACCTCATTATTCCACTGAAAGTGCTCTCTCCACAGTTACCAATGATCTTTTTTTTTTTTTTTTGGCGGGGCAATGGGATTAAGTGACTTGCCCAGGGTCACACAGCTGGTAAGTGTCAAGTATCTGAAGCCAGATTTGAACTCAGGTACTCCTGAAACTAGGGCCGGTGCTTTATCCACTGCGCCACCTAGCCGCCCCACCAATGATCTTTTAATCGACAAATCCAATGTCCTTTTCTCAAATTCTCATTCTTCCAGACCTCTTTGCAGGCTGACAATCTTTATCACCCTCTTGTCCTCGATCCTCTCTTCTTTCTAGGTCTTCAGAACACCACTCTCTCCAAGTTCTCCCCTACCTATCAAGACTGTTCCTCTGTCTTTTTTACTGAATTCTCATCTAGCTCACACTCCCTAACCCCTGGTGTCAGTCAGGGCTCTGTCCTGGGCCTTCTTCTAGTATTTTTACTTCACTTGGTTGATTTCATCATTTCTTCCCTGATGATTCTCAAATCTACACATTCTGTCCTAACCTCTCTGCTGACCTCCAGACATCTCAAACTGGATGTCCAGTAGAAAGCTTAAATTCAACATATCCAAAACTTAACTCGTTTATCTTTCTCTGTAAACCCTCCTCATTTACTATCTTCCTTTTACTGTCAAAGGTACCACCATCTCCCCATTCTTTCCAGGCTTGAAATCTTGGTGCCATCTCTGACTCACTCTCCACCAGCCCACAACCCCCATATCCAATTTGTTGCCAAGGGCAATTGATTTCACTTTTTTGATAGCTTTCACATATGCCTCCCTTCTCCTCTGACATTGCCACCACTATGGTGATGGCCCCCATCCACTCAAGCCTGGACTACTAGAAGAGTGTGCTAGTGGGTCTGCCTGTCTCAAATTTCTCCCCACTCCAATCCATCCTCCACTTTGCCCACAAAGTGGTTTTCCTAAAGCACGGGGCCAACTAGTTCACTTCCCTACTCTAACTTCAGTGGCCCCTATCGCCTTCAGGATCAAATACAAATTCCTTTGACTTTCAAAGCCCTTCATAACCTACCCCACCTCTATCTTTCCAGTCTTCTTCTACCTTATTCCCCCATACATCCTGTTTGATCCAGTGACACTGGCCTTCTTGCTATTCCATGAACAAAGCTCTCTCTCTCAGCTCTGACCATTTTCTCTGCCTCTCTCCCATACCTGGGTCTGGAATGCTCTCCCTCCTCATCTCCACCCCCTGGTTTCCCCAACTTACATCAAGTGCCAAATAAAATCTAACTTTTCTGAGTAAGCCTTTCCTAATCCCTCTTCATTCTAGTGCGTTCCCTCTGTTAATTATTTCCTATTTGTCCCATGTAGACTGTTTGTGCATATTTGTTTTCATGTTCTCTCCTCCATTAGACTGAGTTCCTTGAGGGTGAGGATTGTCTTCTGCCTCTTTTTGTATCCCCAGTGCTTAGCACAGTACCAGGTAAGTAGCAAATAATGAAGTGTTTACTGACTGACTAAAAGGAGAGGGACCTATCAGTAAGCAGATGTGTGAGATCTGGTCAATATGAGCCATAGGTAACACCTTAGACAAGGCCTTGAATGACTTCAACCAGTTTTCCTAGAAGAACAGTATATATACATGTATATGCATGCATCTTTGACTTTTTGGGGGGGAGGGACCTGGGTAGTGGTGGCAGACTTTGGGAAGGGGGAGGGTTTATTTCCCTAGGTAATGTCAATTCATTTTTTTCTTTTTTAAATAGGGAAAGAAAAATCAATAAATCAACTCTTTGGACACATTTATCACAAAGCAGTCATTCCCATACTATTTCTCCACTAAGAAAGCAAGAAATTCATTCAAGAGTTTATCTGATTCATCAGGTACAGACTAGGACTGCCACAATCTTAAAGCTGCATCACTTAAAGAATGGGTCGCATCACTTACCCTGAAAAGTACTAACAAAATCATGTAGCAGAAGGCACTATGCCCAAACAAGAAACTATACTTTACATTATAAGTACATACTAAATTCAAGTCATCCTTGGAAATCTTCTAAAGAGAACAAAATTGTTCTTATAAAAGTTGATTCCTTGTAAATGAGCCCTAAATGCTGAAATCTATTACATCTATTTGGAAGTAAGAAGGAGCCTGCAAAACAACATGGAAAAAAGATGACAGTGTTATAAACCACTTACATCTTTATTCACTAATATTTTCCAATAAAAACCAAATAGAAACAACTGTTTAAATTAAAAGAAATTAAACACCATGTCTAAAACATGTCTCACTGGCCCTGACCAAACAAATGGTTATAAAATAGGAGAGATATGTGAATTTACCAAGTATACCTAAGACTAAGGAATTAATCAAGAAGTGCCTCACACTTCTAGAAATTGATAGTGATATTATCTTTCATAACCACAGCTTTGTGAGAAACTCTATTTTAGCTAAACCTAAACCTAAAAAAAAAAAAATCAAGGCCCTAGTTCATTCTAAATTAATATAAAAATCTAATCTGTGGTAACTGGTTTCAAGAGGGCCTGCTAAAGCTTACCTCAAGGGAACCTAGTGCAGATAATGTCCCATTCACTTGTACAGTGTCCTTTCAGCTGCCTGCCAGTTGTCTCTGTGGAAGGGAAAGCCTGATGAGTCAGAGCCCTATGCCACACTCCTTTGGAGTTTAAGGATGCCTGTATATTACTCCATAAAATGATCCAGGCAATAGAAGATCAGATGCTTACGAACGCCACATAACATAAAGATGGCGTTTTCAGTACTCTCTGTCCACTAAAGGCCAATACCAAATCTATAGTTACTGAGTGCTGAAAAGCCTGTTGATACTCAATGTCAACACAACATAGCTACACTAACCTGAGAAGAACAAAGATTGGAATAGGTCAAAGTCAGAAGGCAGTTACACTGATAGGGAAAAATATGAAATGTATTAACTCTTTAATGAAAGACTGCCAGATTGCCTAGTGAGATGAAACTCTAAAGGATCAATCAACCAAAACTGAAAATGCATGATCAACTATGTAAGAATACCTCAAGACTTTCCAACACAAATGCTTTTAAAAAGATGCTTTTAAGTACAGCATGCTCAAAATTGATCTATACCCCCAACTCTAAATATGTGCATATTCAATACATCTTTTCATGAGGGAAAGAAGGAAGAAAAATTCTTTAGATTTTTAAATATATAAAAGAATGAACATCAACTGCAAAATTTAAAAAGAGGAGTATCTGAGCACCAACAAAGGAAGCATGCATGCATGCATGCACACACAAGAAACAAATACTTCAGGATGAAACTAAGAAGGTACAAGAATAAATATAAATAAGAAATGTTGATATATACTCAATGTTATTTGAAAAATCACTGTAACATCCTAAAATTACTCCTGACTAATAACTAATTCCAAGACCAAGACCATTTTATATAGCCAGTATTCAAGGTCACCTGCACAGCTATCCAGACTATAATTTCTTTTAACTGCCAACATTGCTACAATTTGTGGATAAGAATAAATTTTACTCCTTATAGTATGTTTTATTTCAATGAACTTTAAGCATTAACCTTCAGGACAAGCATAATTAATGAAAAGAAAAATATCTACTTAGCAAAGATGATGCAGGTTTTTTAAGAGAAAAAGAGACAATTACATACCTCTGATTCTTTATCACTTAGAGATCCCAAGCTTCCAAAACTGTGATTAGAACTTTCATTATTTGTTGAGGCCTGTTTAAGTGAAGAAAAAAAAATCATGTTAAGTTAATACTAGTTTAAAAAAAAAGAAAAGCCTAATCATAGGTAAGCATAGTGATAAGGGAAATGTGTTAAATTTGGCTATAAGTATTCAAATAATAAACTAAAAATAAAACTTCCATTCATTTAAATCCTCAAGTACTATATAATTAATACTTTACTTTTTCCTTTCAAAGGAATGGGAACCATGCTGAGGGGAAACCAAAAGAAAAACAAGTCATAAAAATCATTTTTAAATGCCATATTAAACATGACAAAAGTCTCATTCTCAAATTGGTATTATTTCACTTAAAATGTAAAAAACTGTACTTTGACAAAGAACTTAAAAGAATGCCTACAAGTGTTGCTTTAAACCTAAAAGCTTTATTTAAGTAACAATAGGATACAGTAAATTCCCATTATAAACACCTAAGGTGAATGTAGATAGAACAGAAGGAAATGGAAATCTCAGCCAGGATTCAGTTATTTGAACCCCAAGACATAGACCAGAAAAGGAGGTTTCAAAGAGGAATATAATGCTAGCAGATTCAGGGACCTCAAGCTAAAGCAAAAAGCATGAGTTAAGATCAAGGATAAGGGTCAGATCCCCCCAGAATAGCTACCAGAGAAAAGAATGGAAAGCTAAACAGAACAGTATTTATAAAATACATTCAAGAATACCAGTTGAACAAATACATGTATAATTCAGTCAAAAAGACAAGAAAACATGGGGCAACTAGGTTGCACAGTAGGTAGAGCACCGGCCCTGGAATCAGGAGGACCTGAGTTCAAATCCAGCCTCATACCCTTGACACTTACTAGCTGTATGACCCTGGGAAAGTCACTTAACCCCAACTGCCTCACCAAAAAAAAAAAAGGGACAAGAAAACAGTAAGGAGGAATAGATTTTTAAAGCTAATATAGTTTCAGCCTTGAGTCAGAGTAGCTCATCCTGAGGGCCAAAAAAAACCAACTTCTTTCCTAGGAATTGAGGGGACATGAAGAGGATGAAAGGGGCAAAAAGAATAAGTGGAAGTCAAACTGAATCTAAAGCAATTCAAACTGGAGCAAGGTAGAAAAATAACCTCACTTTAAGAAGCCTCTTCCATTTATGCTTTTTGTCAAGGGAGGGAGATTATTTGCTACTGGCCTAGTACAAGAGGCATGGTAGATAAAAGGATGGGACTGGAGACTAAGCTAAGGTGGTAAACTAGATAAATACCAATATTCTTTAAACCATACATATCTTTGGAACCCCTCACCACTGGAATATTCTTGCTTTTTCAACACCAATGTATGTGTGCTGGTGTCCTTAAAATGATGAAAAACTGATTTGATAATCAAGCTTAAGAAAAGTTCCACAACTGAAGTAGTTGATGAATAAAGCAACACCTTTTAACTTGAAAGATTCAAAGGATGACATCTGATTCTTATAATTCAGAAGTAAGTGAAGACAGCCAAGTTAAGCTTGCCCATTTTCTTTACAATTCTGTAAAGTTCTAGTATTACCCCTTAGCCTTTTTCGATTGATGGAATAGCTGTGATCTTTTCAGTCTGTGCTCAAATGAAAAGCACCTCCACCTCCTTGATGATTTTGGTTTCTCTGCTCTCTTCATGATGATATTTTAGAGGGTACAGCAAATCTCCATATACCATGAAATCTTGCACAACAGTGGAACAAGGGCACTGGGCTTCATTTTGTTTCTGATACAGCTCTCTACCAAAATCCTTCTCCAATGCCTTCCTGTGGTATGGAGGTGCCTCTGGGTTCCTGATGCTTTTCCAAATTCCCCATACACTATCATCTCACTCTGGATTCTATTTTGTTATATACCACCATTTTAATTAAACTTCCAAAATATTTTATTTTTCCAAACTTTCCAAAATATTTTATTTTATTTTATATTTATTTTTATAAATAAAAACAATTTTTCTATTAATTTTTAAAACTAAAGTTCCAAAGTCTCTCCCTCTTTCCCTCCGTCCCCATTCTCTGAGATTAAAAATTTGATTTAAGGTATACATGCACCATCATGCAAAACATATTTCCATATTTGCCATGTTATGAAAGAAAACATGGACCCCTCCCCCCCAAAAAACTACATGAAAACAATAAAGTAAAAAAATCATATGCTTCAACCTTGTTATGCACCATCATAACACATTTATGTATTAAAATTATCTGTGGAGGTTCAATCTCTTGATAGGACTTTCTATGAGCTGAGAAATCAATAGCTTATCTCAACTCTGCATATACTCTGAGAAATATTTTACATATATTAGAGGTGTTTAATAAATGTTTTTCCCCTCTTTGGGGGTGAGGGACTGCTAAATGGCCCAGTGTACAGAATGCCAAGCCTGGAGTCAGGAAGACATCTACCTAAGTTCAAATCTAGTCTCAGACTCTTACTAGCTGTGTGACCCTGGACCTCAGTTTTCTTTTCTGTCAAATGAACTAGAGAAGTAAATGACAAACCACTTCAGTATCTTTGCCAAGAAAACTCCAGATGGGGTCACAAAGAGTCAGACATGACTGGAAAACAACAACAAAATAAGTGTTTGTTTTGAATAACGTATAAAGAAAACATTTGCTCTGTTGGTCCCCTATTCTCAGAGACTTTGCCAGAATTAGAGTTAGTATTAGCTAGTCTTAAAGGTACTGGTTTATGTTATAAATAGCCCAAATGCATCTACTTCGTGCCATATGAACTCTGGCTTAACCAATTTACTAGGAGCCCAAACTTTTCTAGAGATTGTCAGATTGGTCCCTAATGTGCAAGTCTCCCAGAGCTAGGTTCCTGGCATTACATTAAGCTGCAATAATACCCTACAGAAAACTAGAAGAGAAAACAGACCACCTGAACCATGTTTTGTTTTGTTTTTTTAAAAGGCATTACAGGACTAACAGCAACACCAGCAGAGGCAAGAACTAAAGGTCCACCCGCCCTTGGCTCTACACCTTCTTGACATCATATGTCATATAGTACCAATGGACCCTCAGCCTATCATAACACAAAATTTTTAGGGCTTAGCTCAGGTATAAGAATCTAAGAGCTAATGGGGAACTGTGTAACAAAAGTAAAAATACATAGATAAGCAAAAAGGTAAACAAGGCCGCATGACTGTAACAAGGGGCAAGCCGGGGATACACTACATAAGCAGTTCAAATGTGGTTTAAAGACCCTTGGGGGTCACACAAGACTTTGTGGGTCTATGAGGTTAGAACTATTTTTAGAATAAAACTAATATATTTTAATGTCTAATATGATAAATTTCAATAAATATAACCCACAAAAATTGTGATGGCATCCTCAACAATTTCTAAGATGGTAAAGGAATGCTAAGACTCCTTTACAAAAAAAAAGTTTGAGAAGAAAGGAAGCAAACATTTATTAAATACCAATTATGAGCAGCCACTATGGGGTAAGCTTTATAAATATCTCATTACAAATATCATTTGATATATTTATAAATACTTGATAAATGAAATTATGTCATCCTCATGACAACTATAGGAAATAGGTGCTATTATTATCCCATTTTGCAGTTGTATTGCCCAGCAGAAAAATTCCTCAAGACCAAGATCTAATTTTTTTTTATACCCACCACCTAACATAGTGCCTTTGTACACAGTAGGTGCTTAATAAATGATTGCTGAATTTGAAGTGACCTAGGGCTTATTTTTTAAAAAGCAATATAACAGAATTTGATAGAGCACCATTTTATGCTATATACCTAAATAAATTCCAAATGGCTTAACAATCTGAAAATAAGAAGTCACAACCCCCCCCCAAAAATGGGGAGAATGATGGTAGATATGGAGATAATTGATCATTTAACACATCATAAAGGAGATTAAAGAAAACAAAGCAGACAATTTTGACTGTGTCAAATTTAAAACCTGTGTCACCTCGAACGTATTTCTCTTGGTTTCAATTTCATTACTTGTAAAATGGGGAGGCTGAACTAAATGATCTCTAAGTTTGCCTTGACCACCAAATCCACCATGAAGGTAAAGGATAATTAAAACCAGACAGTCTTAAGATCATTTTATTATTTGATATTAAAATTTCAAAGGAATTTTCCAAGATTCCCATAAAAGTTTTATTTTACATGAACAATAAAGAATCATTCACATAGTGGAGAAACAAATGGTAATGTATAGAGGTAACTTTTTGAAAATATGTTTTAAGTTTAAATTATGGTAAGGTTATTGAGCTTATCAAAGCAAATAGCAAAATATTAGAGAAGTTATTAATAATTTTGCTTTTCCAACTCATGGAAAACTGTGGTCCATTTTCCTAACCTGAGAGTAAATTAAATACATTTGTAAAATATTAAACAAAGTGGTTTAGATATATCAACATTCTTTCCATTTGTAATGTTACAAAGTTATAAAAAACATTTCTCAAAAGTAGCATATAATACCAAAAGATCCTGAACCATTTTATTCCAATATTTACTAAATCTGGCACCACTTTACTTCTCTAACTACTATAGCCCCTCATATATGCTCGATCTCATTTTGCCCAATCGTTCTTCCCAAGGGACATGCCATGTTCTTTTTTGCTCCCCATTTTTATACATATGGTACTTTCCCTGCTCTTCCTTCCTAACCTCTATTTATCAAGATCTTACACATTCTCTAAGAACGAGTTCAAGTCCTATTACCTCCATGAAGCCCAGAGTAGTCTGTCCCTTTTCTAAAAATGTCTCAAATGCAGTTTAACAATTAATTTTTTCCTGTAGTTCATATGCTGATTGTCTTCCCAAAGGCATTCTTTAAGGAGGGTCCTTTACTTTAATGTTACCTTTATGCTTAAAACCTAGCACAACACAGCTCTAAACAAATAGCCCTCAATAATTACTACTAATTGATTAAACTGACTAAAAGTAGGAAAGGAACAAAAGCAAAATGAGATGATAGGAATATGTAATAGCACAGCGGAAAATAGGAGAGTTCACTAAACCTAAGAAACATTAACAATGCTCTATACTGCAAAGAAATGCCTTGATCCAAAGAGCATTTCAATTATATGTGAATAGGCTATTTTCAAGTCTTATCCAATAGAAGCTTCACTCAGTTGTTTCACAGAAGATGAACATTAAAAAAATAAACTATTTCAAGGATATTAACTCCTTGAGAACAAGGACTATGTCATATCTATGAATACCTTCAGTGTCTAGCAGAGTGCCTCAATATTTACTGAAATGAATTTGCATAGAATGATCCAAGGAATTAGTTAATACTTGTGTACATATATATTTGAATTAAGAAAGACCTTGCTTTCAAAGAAATTACAAGAAAATCTAAAGTAAGCATAATAGTGAAGCCAGACATAAAATTACTCTCTCATATATGTTAACTTGTTACAAAATAAGAGGGATCCTTTGCAAACTATATTTTAAATAATTCAATAAAAATGAAAGTATGTTTATTAAAGCAATACTTACTTTAGCTCCAACACTGCAACTTCCAGTGCTCCCAGTACTTCCACTTACAACTCCTGTAAATCGAGCTTCCAATAATTCTTGCCTTCTTGGATCTAAGCTGTGAAGCTCATCCATTGCACCTATGAAAAATATATCCAGTTAGCGATGATTTGCCATTGATTAAATGAATGGTTCAAGTAAATGAAATGCATACATACCAATCTTAACATGACACTATACAACAGCATTCCTCAGAAAAACAGCTTGTCCTATTACACAAAATGCTGATTCTCTGAATTACTTTTGCACTTTTATTTATCACTTTATCAGTGTTTAATCACATACTTCCCCTTCCATTATGTAATTCTTTTAATTATGTGGATTTTCTTTCCCTAACTATACCTAAAGTGTTAATGTCAACAAATTTTTTAAAGCCATCTCAGTGCCTGACAAAGGACTCTGCACACAGGTACTCAAATATTAGAATGAAAGAAGATGTTTCATGTGGAGGAACCAAAAGTTCTTCGATATGTCATTCAGCTGCCTTCAACTGTCATTTTAAGAACAATTTTTAAATTACATAGGATGCAGAAACAAAAAACAATTTTAATCAAACTTCCTGAGAATTACTAGGGTGTGACTATAAGTGGAAGAAACAGATAAACGAAGTATTCTCCTGCAGACCTAGCCCAGTACAAATTCTTGCTATCTTCAAATGAGCCCCTGTTACTACTTGACAATTCTTTTATCCTATTCTTTTACTAACATCTGCAGAAAGCACTTTATTCTCATGTTAATTTCCTATCAACTCCCCATATTATCTTTATCCACAATGTCTCACATGTAACAGACATTTAATAATTGCTTATGAGATTGATTAGCTATTTTACAGAGCCTTCTTGACTTTTCAGGCACTTCATTCCACCCATAACCACTCAATGTACTCTTACCTCCTACTTCAATAAGAGGCTATTCTTGCTGAGTTCCCATATTTACCCTAATTCTCCATGAGTGCTACCTTCATGTTCATTCCCTTAAACATCCCTGAACAACTCCACTTGTGTCCTTGATCCCATGCTTAACTCCAGAGGGACTTTACTGCTATATTTGCACTGTTCTGTTCTGGTATATCTGCTAGCTCCTCCAGTTCTGCCACTGCCCTCAAACAACTTTACAAAGGCCTTAATTTTGGTTTTTTGTGTGTTTTTTTGCAGGGCAATGGGGGTTAAGTGACTTGCCCTGGGTCACACAGCTAGTAAGTGTCAAGTGTCTGAGGCCACATTTGAACTCAGGTCCTCCTGAATCCAGGGCCGGTGCTTTATCCACTGCACCACCTACCTGCCCCCCGATGGCCTTAATTTTGGCTCTGCTGTTCCAACTAGTTCCCATTTTATCTGTCCATTTCCTTCCATCATCAAACTTGAAGTTAGTAGCGTGTACTATTTGTCATCAGGACTCTGTAGTGAGCTCCCTCTTTTCCCCTTATCTGTATCTTACAAATTCTTTATATCATCCCCCTATACTCTTCTCCTTTAGTCTATAATAAAAAGCTATCCCATCCTACATAATAATAGGAAACATTGCTATATATAGCTTTACAAATATTTTATCTTCTTTGATTCTTACAAAGATACATTATTTGAGGATTTCATATTTGTGAAATCATCTACTCCCTAGAATTTATTTGTAAATCCCAAATCAATACTAGCAGGACTTTCATAGACATGCCCAGAGTGGCAAAAAATTTGAGTCACCAGATGTACATATTCCCAGCTGCGGTCGAATGAGGTGATGCTGTGAGATGTCTTGTTTCAGCTCTCATATTATAAACAAGTCTCCTTTTTCCATATCCACTTAGTCCAACAAATTTTGCATTTTCATGCTTTTTTGGGGGTGATTTTGCTTTTTAAAACAGCCCTCAAGCATAGTGCTTAAGTGGTATCTAGTATTCCTAAGTGTATAAAGAAGGCTGTGATGTATCTTAACAGAGAAAACACATTAGATAAGCTTTGTTAAAGCATGTTATACAGTGCTGTTGGCTGAGTTCAATGTTAACAAATCAACAATACAGTACATCCAGAAAAATGGAAGAGGAAATTGCTAATTTGTACGTGAGGCAAAGTAAATGTTGTCACCAGAAGCTTACAGGAACTTAACCCTGTATTTCTCCTGGAAACAATGTTTCAGTATTTGCTAATTCAGTGTTCAAGGTGACTTTATAGAACATAACTACCCAGAATATTGAAAACTGTACTATTATCATCCTCATATTACTCATGAGGCAACGGAGTATAAGTGACCTGCCCAGGGTCACACACCTATTAAGAACCCAAATTCTAAATGGTTTTGTAGACTGCAAGCAGAATGTTGGACTGAAACTTTTATCAGCATGGGTAATTACTCCAAGTATGGAAATTCCCTTCAGTGGTGCAGATCATCAACTTCTCTATTACAAGCACTGAGATGCTAACTGACTTACATTTGAATACATAATCAGTATCTTTCAGGCGTATGGTTCAAACTCAGATTTTCCCCATTCCAGGGCCAGAGCTCATTCCATTGTATTACTTGTACTCTAAATTCTATCCCTCCTATCTTCTCCAGCAGATTGCTACCTCAATTATCCTCTTGCAGTCTAATCTTCAATCTCTCCTAATCTATTGGCTCCTTTCCTGCTGCCTACAAAGATTACTCTCTCACCCTTAAGAAATAGATAGATAGATAGATAGATAGATAGATAGATAGATAGATAGATAGATAGAGCCTTCACTAAACTCTTCAATTTCCTCAAGCCATCATCCTATCTCTCCCTCCCTTTCTCATCCATTCTACACATACTACTTCCTCTTCCTATCCTCTCATTACTCAATCTTTACCAACCGCATTGATCTTTATTATTCAACTGAAAGTGATTTTTTCAAAGGTGTAAATGATCTTTTACTTGCTAAATATCATGGCCTTTCCTCACAATGACCCATAGTCAACAAAAACTGAACACGTCCACAATAAAACTTATTATCTTTTCCTTCAAACCTACCCCTTCCCTTTTCCAAATTTTCCTTTTATTGTCAAGATCATCCAAGTTCAAAACCTTAGCATCATCATTGATTCTCATGCAATCTCCACATATTCAATCAGTTGCCAGAACTTAAAATACTATCTTTTAGAACATATCTCTTTTAATTAAGTCTCCTATCTATTTACACAGCTTTTATCACCTCTGTTAAACTACTACAATAGCCTCCTAATTGGTGTCGGCCTCAAGTTTGGTCCCATTCCAATGAATCTTTCAAACAGCCAACAAAGTGATTCTTCTCCTAAAATACAGGTATGAGACCTTACTCCAAAAAGTCTAATAGCTCCCTATTACCTCTAAGTTCCAATACAAATACGTCTCTTTGGCACATAAAACTCTTCACATACCTCTTCTCTTAGAGTATTTATAAACTAGCCTTTTTCATACCTTGCTTGTCTATTCCTTTCCCCATATTACAGTTCGGCTGTACTGGCTTACTTCATGTGCCTCAGACAAAACATTCCATATCTTTGCACTGCCTGTCCCCTAAGCCTGGAACTCTTTCTCCTCAATTTTCCAGTTTCAAATCTATGGCTTCCTTCAATACTCAACTCAAGTACTGCCTTTTGCAGGAGGCTTTTCCTAGTCCCTTGGCTGTGAATACATTATACTTACTGAACTCAAAGTAGAGTCCTTAGGTCAAAACAAAGTTTCAAGTCAATAAATGTTTATTAACCATTTACATGCAAGGAACTTACTAGCTGTGTGACCCTGGGCAAATCACTTAACCTTATTTTGCCTCAGTTTCCTCATCTGTCAAATGAGTTGGAGAAGAAAATGGAAAACTACTCCAGTATCTTTGCCAAGAAAAACTCTAAAGGGGGTCACAGAATTGGACATAATCGAAACGCATGAACAACAGAACAAATACGTGTGATCAGCATACTACAGTAGAAATATACTATAATACATAGCATAATAGAGTAGCATTGTTTCCATTTTGTTTCAATCTAGACCCTGGTTAATTGCATTAAAAACTTTGGTTTTGTTCCATAAAAGCCTCACTCCCATTCTCCCTTTTTTCTCCACATAAATATATGGATATTTTCATGTTTCAAAAAAAAAAAAACTACTTCCCAATGCATTCACACTGTACTTGCTCTTCTGAGGTAAGTGTCCAAAGTTTAGTTGTATCCAAGACAGTCTTAGTAAAGGATAAAATAAATGCTTTTCAACTTACAAAAAGTAAAATAAATACTGATTGTTAATGAAAGATGAATTGAACTCATGGATGTTTAGAAAGTTTTCCCATTTTAAAAACTGACAAAGAATAGTCCTACAGAAAATGCTGAAAACATAGTGGTTTAATGATCCAGTACAGATCCAAAGTAATAATTCATTTACCTATCTCCCAATTTTGTTAAGCCTAATCACTCCATGTTAGTCACAATATATTTTTATATTTAAAAACATTATCAGAATTATAGACTCACACAGAGAATTGAAAGGGATTTCCATATATCACCTAATCCAACCTCTGCTCTTCAAAGCATTAATCCTTTCTGTAATATCTGTCCAAAATAAGTCTCTAGCTTAAAAACTTCCAACGATGAATAATTTTACTACCTCCTAGGACAATTCTAAGAATCAGGACATTTTTCCTTCTGTTGAATGGAAAAATACGTTCCCCTAAATTTTTGTCCTTTTAGGGCCAAACATTTCCTGCTCTATATGACAATCATTTGAAGATGGCTACAATATTCCAATGGAGAACTTCTTACCCCACCACCCACCTTCAGTCCTTTTTCAAGCAATCATCACTGACATGGTTTCTAGCAATACAAGCTGTCCACATAATTAAAATGTAAGTTCCTTGAGAGTAAGCATTGTTTCACTTTTTTGTATGTGTATCCCTAATACCTGGCACAGCTGGCACTTAATGTTTGTTGCTTGACTGGCAACTTTCAAATGTGACACCCCAAACCTGGTACAACATAACTTTAGTTATGCAGTTACGACTGTCTCCTCCCTTTGCTCTGGACAATACACAAATGTAGCCAAGTCTGAGACAGAGCAGTATAAGGCTGGTCTTGGGTCCAGAAGACCTGGGTTTGAGAGTTGCTTCTGATAAATAAGTCAATTAACATCATAGTGCCTCCACCCAACTCTAAGCTATGGTGGAGCTGACAAGCTGCATCAGCTGAGGGAATTTCCATACCTATGAAATACAAGTGGCCAGCCATCCACAAAACTCTTTAGTCTTGAGCAGTAATATCTCCCTATTCACATGTTCCCCATCAAGTACTTGTATTACCCTACTACCCCCACCTCATTTCTGCTTCTTAGCATCCCTAACTTCCTTCCAAAAGGCCCAACTGGTGAGTACACCAACACACACACACACTTAACTCAAGTGTAAAACATTTGTCCCTATTGATTTTGTTCATTTCGGTACAATATTTCGGTCTGCAAAGATATCTTTGGATTCCACTTTTATCATTCAATATATGAGCTGTCCTCTCCCACTTTGTATCTTCTTAAACTTTGATAAATATATACCACCTAAGCCTTCATTCAAATAATTTATTAAAATGTGTTGAACAAAGCCAGGTCAAGAACACCGACATGTGGCACTCCACTGGAGTAGTTAATTCCTCTAAGATGGCATCAAATCATTAATCAACACTCCTTGGTTCCTGAATGTATATTTACGATTTGTGTAGCAGTTGTCTCCCTGCAATAGAATATAAAGCTGCTTGCTGGAAGGTATTACTTTGTTTTCATCTTTGCATCCCCAGAAGCTGCACTTTGTATCCCCAGTTCATTGCACTTTAAAAAATTGCTTTTTGAATTGAATTATACTTAAATTTAATAAATTTATATCAAAGAGACACAGCCAAAACTTACCTCAAAAACTGAGTAACTTTAGAATTAAGAGCTAGGGACAATTCAGATATTTTTCTCTCCTTCACCTTCCTCATGGTTGCCAAAGAAACTGAAGGAAAGCAAACGAACTACCAGACTAACATTCTTTTTCATTTTTAGAAAATTAAGAGCTCTTTAATGATAGGTCAGTTTACAAAGAATGCTTTATTAGCTCTATTCAAAGCCATGGCTGGAAAAAATAACAAAATTCATTTGGAAGAACAAAAGGTCAAGAATATCAAAGGAACTACTGGGGAAAAAATGTAAAGGAAGGAAGCTTAGCAGTACCAGATCTCAAACTAGATTAACTAGACAGTAATTCTCAAAACTACCTGGTACTGCCTAAGAAATAGAAAGGTAGATCAATGGAAGAGTAGACATAGATTTACAGCAACAAATGAATATAGTAACCTATTGTTTGACAAGTGTAACAACTTAAATTTTCAGGACAAGGATTCATTACTGGGTAAAAACTGTTGGGAAAGTTAGAAAGCAAGCTGGCAGAAATTGGGCATAGGTCAATATCTTACACCATTTACCAAGATAAGGTCAAAATGGATACATGACCTACATATGAAGGGAGATATTACAAGAAAATCTGAACATGGAACATATTGCCTATCAGACTTCTGGATAGGTGAACAATTTATAAAGAGACAGAGAGCACTGTGAGATATAAAATGGATAATTCTGATTACATTAAAGAAGGAAGGTAGAAAATGGGAAAAAATGTTATAGACAGATCCTCTGATAAAGGTGTCATATCTCAAATATATAAAGAACTTTGTCAAATCTATAAGAATACAAGTCCTTTCCCCAACTGATAAATGATCAAAGAATATGAAGTTTTCCATACAAGAAACCAAAACAATTTAGTCATAGGAAAAAATGCTCCAAATCATTGACTAGAGAAATGCAAATTAAAACAACCTTGACATATCATTTTCTACCTATCAGATTGGCTACAATGAACAAAGAGGAAAATGAAAAATGTTGGAGGGGAGGTGGAAAAAACCAGGACACTAATTCACTGTTGGTAGATCGGAAAGCAATCTGGAATTATGCCTAAAGAGTTGTTAAACTGCCTATAACCTTTGACCCAACAATACCACTAAGTCTGTTTCCCAAGAAGATTAGGGAAAAAGGAAAAGAACCTATATGCTCTAAAGTATTTACAGCAGCTCTCTTTGTGGTGGCAAAGAATTGAAAATTGCAGGGATGTCCATCAATTGGGGAATGTCTAAACAAATTGTGGTATATATTTGTGATGGAATATTACCCTACTACCCCCACCTCATTTCTGCTTCTTAGCATCCCTAACTTCCTTCCAAAAGGCCCAACTGGTGAGTACACCAACACACCAACACACACACACACACACACACACACACACACACACACACACGAAATAAATACTAGTTGAATTTAAATGAATGGCTTCTCCTTCCTCTCTCCATCCAATCTCTTGAAAAAGCCACCTATACTCCCTACTATCATGTCTTCTCTCCCTCCCTCCCTCTCTCTTTCTCTCTCTCTCTCTCTCCAGTTTGACAGCTGACTTCCATAACTCAAACTGTACTCTCCAAAGTTACCGTTTTCAGTGGCATTACTCTCCTGGTTTTTCTCCTGTCTGACCCCTCCTTTGCTCAATCATCCTTGACATCACATGCCGCTGTGTGTATTCCCCAAGGTTCTGTTCCGGGCCATCTCTGCTTCTCCCTTCCTCCCTCTTTCCTTTCTTCATGACAACTTCATTGGCTGCCATGGGTTTAACTATCACATCTATGAAGAACTATATATCCCAGAATTAGTCTCTCCTCTAGGTCACCCACCTCTAATTGCCTCATTGGACACTTCAAACCGGATATCCCAGGGAAATCTCAAACTCAACATTTCCAAAATGAACTGATTCTCTTTTCCCCCAAACCCTTTCTTCTTCCAAATATTCCTATTTCTCTCAAAGGCACTAACATAGATTCGTAACCTTGGCATCATTCTTGATTCCTCACCCCCATACTGTCTCTCCCTCCCTCCCCATGCATGCGACCAATTGCCAAATCTTGCCTTTTCTAACTCTTTAACATTTTTAATGGTTTTTTTTTTTTCATTTTGACAACCCTCCTTTCACCCAAATACCCTTACCCACAAATACAAGGAGAAAAATGCAACCCCTGTTAACAAAGTAAGCATAAGCAAGTCCCAAAAAGGATATATTTTGCCATTTCCAAAAATCTAGGTTTCATTCTAAAATCGGAGTCCATTACCCCTTTGGGTTTGTTGGTCCCCTAGAATCATGACTGGTCATTGTGCTGACTGGAAACTTAAGTCATTCAAAAATGTTTTTGTCACTGTAACCTGTTCTCCTGGTTTTCTTTGCCTCACACTGTATTACTTGATAAAAGTCTTCCCAGGTTTCTCTGATACCATTTCTTTAGTGCTTTTTTTTCCTTACAGAATACTATTTCTATTACAACCACAATCTGATCATCCATTCCCCAATTAATGGACAAACCTTTTGTTTCCAGATCTTTGGTAAAATAAAAGAAGTACATACATAAATATTTTTTCTACATTGGAATCTTTTCCCTCTTCCTGATCTCTTAAGATTATAATACTAATTTTATAGACAATTCAGGGTACGGATAGGTTAAATGTCCTGTCCAAGGTCACAGAGTGTCCAATGTTAGAGAAAAGACTAGAACCCAGCATCTCCATTCCTTATTAGATGTTCTTTTCTTTTCACTGCTCTCTATATGGTAGTTACTTAAGTTTCTTATTTCCTATGCTAGAGCATAGGCTCCTTTAGAATCCATGTTTTACTTTCTTATGTGCCCATATAACACCAAGCAAAATATTAAATGTCAACTAAATGAATAAATTTGAAAAGCTATGTTTTACATGTATTAGTTTATAGAAGAGGTCATAACTCAAATAAGGAAACAAATCTTACAGTGATTGATTTTTTAGCCTTTTCTAATACATTTTAGAAGAGCTATGATCAGTATCCACAGAAGGAATGTCCACACTAATAAAATCACACCTCCTTGAAGTACAGGTAAATATCTTATATTTTACTAGACACGAGAAGACTATTCTATCCAAACCCAGCTGTCCATCCAAGTAAAGCAAAAATAGTTAGGGAGATTAATTAATAATGAAGTCAACAGATAACTTTTAGTGCTCAACACTAACTTTCTAACTATTATCATAATCACTGCCATCATCATTATTAATAGCTAGCATTATATGATGTCTTATGATTTGCAAAGCATTCTACATGTTATCTCATTTGACCCTCTCAAGTACTATAGGAGTTAGGTATTAACTGCATTTTATAGATGAGGAAGATTGAGAGGTTAAGTGACTTGCCCAGGGTCACAGAGCTTTTAAGAGTCTTGGGCAGGATCTGAACTCAGATCTTTCCTGACTCCATGATAAATTCACTATCCACTATGCCATCTAGCTGCCCATATATTAGTCAGATTTCCTTAATAAAGAAAAAAAACTACACAAAAGTGGTTGTAGAATCCAAAAACTGGGTTAGAATGAACCCCTAAACATATTTTGATATCCTAATGGTTTTTAGCATTTTTAGGTTTACAAAGCACTTAAAATACATACTTCACTAGAGTCTCCCCAAAAACACTGTGATATAATTCATTTACCAGTATCAGTCACCTCATTTTACAGGAAAAAACCGAGGCTCAAGAAAACTAACTGACTTGCCTCTGGATAACTGGTTAAGTGTCAGAGGAGGGATATGAAATCTCTCAATATCATAACTACTCTCCCTTCTTGTTCCAATAAGCTTCAGCAAGAAGGCTTATTTTTTCCTATACATAATTTACAAACACGCTCTGTGGAGTTTGTGAAGTACATACATAAATATTTCAGTTCTGAAAACATTAAGAGAAGGTGAGGGTGATGGAAGAACCTACAATATACAATTTATGGGAACCTGGTGAGACCAGCTATGAGAACTCTGCTTTTAAGGCACGAGCCCTTCCCACCAGAAACACTGTGCCATGTAATCTCACATTCCCACTACCAAGTAAATCCCCCCAAATTAAACTGTAATATAAAGATATCCCACAGCAGCCGACTGAAGCCAAGCAAGTCCCAATGACTGCAAAAAGACATCTGTCTATGACCTAATCCTCACATAAGACCTAATCCTCACATAAGAAATAGAGACTTTGTAGACCATCAGATCTCATACCCTCCTGTTGCAAACTCTTCCATTTCCCTTCAGAGTACCATCACTAATGTATTCTCTCAACTGTGATCCAAGCATACAATTATTCATGTTATTTTTAAACTTTTAAACTTCTGTTCCAGGGGTGGCTAGGTGGCGCAGTGGATAGAGCACCGGCCCTGGAGTCAGGAGTACCTGAGTTCAAATCCGGCCTCAGACACTTAACACTTACTAGCTGTGTGACCCTGGGCAAGTCACTTAACCCCAATTGCCTCACTAAAAATAAATAAATAAATAAACTTCTGTTCCCAGACTTAGTTGCAAGATTACACTAAACACATTGTTCAATACACCCAAATAAAGATAAATAGGAGGAAAGTACGAAAGTAAGAGAGATGCCAGTGTCAAAAAGGAAAAATCATTTTTTAAAAAGAGAAAAAATAAACCAATCCCACATTTGAACAATAAAAATTTCCATAAATGGCAACACTGGTTTTATTTTTATAAAGAATAGAAATTAAATTAAGCATGAGAGATTTTTTTCTAAATAATAAGCAGAAATGCAGAAATTTGTTTTCTTTTCCTTGTTCCCATACCCCCAAAATTAATATTCTAGGAATGGCTAATCACTTTAAAATCAAATTATGTACCAACTAATTGAATATAGTCAGATCACACTTCCTATTTCCCCATTGATTATTCATTGTTAAGTCAAACTCCCTGTGCTTAGATTCCCCACCCCATCTGTAATATTGATATATTATTATAATTTGGAGGTATGTATTTATAAGGAACTTTCCAATCTTTAGAGGAAGAACATAAATTATACAGTTTAAAGAAATTTTCTGTTTACCAACAATTCTGCTCTTAAATTCTTTTCTATCTTTTCCCAAAATTCCTCTTCTTTTTGTTGTCACTAGGGATATTTGTAGGAAAATAGTATCACTGCTACTTTAAAAGACAGGGTTTATCTCTTCTTACTATTTATGTATAGTTTCAAGGCAAGGAACAATAGTAGCAACATATAGGTCGTGTATTCCCTACATCTTCCAGTCAAACTAGACCTGTTGTTTGTAGGGGTGATGTCATGACTTGCAGTGAATTGGATTTAAGTGAAGGAGTGCTGGCTATGCAAAGTCACCAGCTTCACTCTCCTCCAAAGCCATCTGGGTCCAGTGGCAAGATATAGATCAGGACGACTGGAGATGACCCTGGATGTTTAAGGCAATTAGGGTTAAATGACTTGCCCATGGTCACACAAGCTAATAAGTGTCTGAGGTGAGATTTGAACTCAGGTCCTCCTGACTCCAGGGCCAGTGCTCCATCCACTGCTCCAACTAGACCTATGCATTTGTCTGGAGAAGGAGTTAATCTCAGGAGGAACCAAGTTTTTTTTCCCCACTTCTGGGGTCCTCAAATTCAAAGCAGTTCAAGAAGTCTGAGTTCAGCTAACTATTTAAGGTCCCTGGGAAGACAAAGAGGATGCTTCATTCTCTAGGACCCCAAAGGCTTCCCCATAGTATAGGAAGCTCATTAAGAGTAGTAAGTATTCTCTCACTGTCTAGAAGACTATGTATCATGGACTGTAAGGTGGAGGAAAGGGTACCTATTTTGACTTTCTGTATTTGGATTTTCTCATTGGAAACCATGTTTGTTGCAATATCAATACTGCAGGTGGTGGTGGGGAATCTAAGCACAGGGAATTTGACTTAACAACGAGTAATCAATGGGGAATTAGGAAGTGTGATTTGACTGTATTCAAAGAATTTTATGAAAAGCCTTCTAGTAGAACTCAGTCTGTGAGAGCTCAGACCTTCAGTAACTAGCCATAAATTACATACCCAAGCAAAACTGAATAAAGCTGGAACCATCACAAGACTATTCAACTTCAATAACAAATATATTAATTAACATAAGGGAAGAAGTAACAAATAACTCAGAATCACAAGACTTGGGCACAAATGTGCTGTTTTAGACCTATGTGGCCTTAGGCAAGCCCCTTAACCTCTAAGGTTTCCTCATCAGTAAAATGAATAAATGAGGTGTAAAGAATTAATTGTGATTTGAGGTTTTATGACCTCATCTTTTGGCTGGAATTTTTAAAATCCCAGTGCTTGCACTGGCCTGGGGCTCTGCAAACAGCACCCACTGGTTGTAGCCGTCACCATGGCGCTGGCATCTCGTGTCATCACCACTCGCCAACACCTACATGGGCCTGGCAAAATTATAATGACTAGAAGCCCAGTGAGGGCAGTCATGTGACTGTCAGAGTGGCCAGCCAGTTGGCTTGGGGCTGTGTGTGGTCAACCTGGGGTCTGCTGGGAAGAAGGGAGGATTTTCTGCCATTCTAGCTTGAAGCTGGAAGGCAACAGGATGCTGCTGTGTGTTCTCAGCTGATTCCTGGGCAGTGGTGTTGTTCAGGTTGTATAATTTCCCTTTCCCTATTTTATTTCCTTTCCCTTAATCCTGCTGATCCTGTTTGTGTTTTTTTCTTTTTTAAGTTCATTCTTGTTAAATAAATCCCACTCTGTCTTGAGGGAGGCTGTCAGTCTCTTTCTTTGCCCCAATATTGCAGCGAGCTGCCTAGCTAACACTCCCCAATTAAAATTGGTCCCTACATAAGGTTCATACCAACTCTAAATATGTGATCCTATGTGATCTAGAATATTGTTTGTGTAAGCCTGCCTCTTCCCTTCTCATACCTTCATCAAAGTTCCAAATTATTTTCTTAAGATTTTTGAACAGATGAGAAAGTGGGCTGATAAATTAACAGCTACTGATTCTTTCCCACTTTTTTTTGTTACAGATGTTATCTCCTACAATTTTGATACAGGCAAATATACAGGGTATGTTGAGGTACATCCTATTATTGGTGAAAAATTTGTATTTTGCATTCCATTTTAAAAGTTTGTATTTAAGCACAGGTGTTAATTTATAAAATTAAGTTGAGGTTTTACTTTCTTTAGTTTGTGTGATGAGTAAAAATGTCTTTATAATTGCAAATTCAAAAAATTTTCTTTTAAAAAAAAAGAAAAATGATTATTTCCCAGGTACGTAATAAAATATACTAATGAAATACACTATGCACATTTGTGGCTTTCTTCTCTTCTCTCAGACACCTTGAGAATCTTCAAACCTGTTATCTACTTGGTTTGATCCAATGATTTTTCCATCTTTTTCTTTGGAATCATTTCCAATTTCTCATACAGCATTTTTTGAAATGTGATATTAAAATCTACTGTTTGTAACAGTATATAAACCTTTATAATTTTTTCTATTTTCCATCTGTTTATTGTCCAAATTACATTCCCTTGGAATGCCTCTGCTTAGACCATTTGTTAAGCTAAGTTCTCTTTAAATTTGTTTTTCCCTCCAATACTTTTCACTGGGCTGAAGTAAAATTGCTCTATTCATATTAGACTAATAATATTGACTACTAAGACATTTAGTTTGGTAAAATAAAATGGCTCATCTCCAACAAGGTCATGTCAAAAACATCACCAAAAGATTACTTGAAAGACATAAAAATGAAATCAACTTTGACTACCCTCTGATCATTAATATCAAGAAGCATAAAACAGATAAAGAAATGCTTGCCAAGCGTTTGCACAGCCATGGAGACTATCCAATGAAGAATACAAATCAAAAAGGGATTTCTTATAGATGGTGAAGACTTCTGGAGTTCTTGTTTAAATATGACATCTTATAGATTCATCAAATCCCAAAACCTTGTAGAATTTCCTATGTGAAATCCATAATCATGCAACAGAGGCGAGCCTAATTATTCATAGAAGGAAAAGTAAATGAATAAAAATACCTATTATCTAGATTATGACATGCAGGAAAATGAATAATCTATAAAGCATAGCCTTCAAAATATATGTCTTAGGGGCAGCTAGGTGGCACAGTAGATAGAGCACCCGCCCTGGAGTCAGGAGGACCTGAGTTCAAATCTGGCCTCAGACACTTGACACTTACTAGCTGTGTGACCCTGGGCAAGTCACTTAACCCCAATTGCCTCACCAAAATATATATATATATATCTTAGATAGATACTGAAAATGGATAATGAGCTGGACCCAGAACTTTAAAGGATATATTTCCTTTGAGAAACTGCATATTTTTTGTTGGTTTTTTTAATGACTCTAAGTTTCTTGGAATAAAGGTCCATCTTTTCTAACACCAATGTGCTTCCAGTGAGATAATATGGTTTTGAGTTAGTATCCAAAGAAGTTAAATCAAGTAAAGCACAAAAAGCAATGAAGAGACATAAATGTGTATCTCTGAGAGTAGGGAGGCTGCAATATGTTACAAAAGAGAAGCTGAATAAAGGATGTCAGAGGAACCTATGAATGTTTCTATTCCTAGACTGTCAGGTGGCACAGACTAGACTTTTAGGTAGAGTAAGACTTGAAGTCAGGAAGACCCCAAGTTCACATCCAGTTTCTACTCTTACTTATATGACCCTGGCTAAATCAGCCTCAATTTCTTCCTATATAACAAACAGGAATCTTACCTCATAGGACTATAGCAAAGATCAACTGAGATAACATGTTAAATGCTTTGCGTGCCTTAAGGAATTATATACTGGCTATTATTAGTATTCTCCAGCAAAATAGGAATGTTTAATAAAACATTTTCTTATTCAAAAGGAAAGAATTATGATGTTTCAAGATTACACCAGAACCCAGAAGCTACAATGATCTGCCATTGCCAAGGCCAAGAATCTTGCATGGAAAGCATGAAAAATTGTGTCTTGTTCATCTGCAATGTCAAAGCAAGTTCTTCATTCACCTTAAAGTAAAATTATATTAAATATTTAGTTCAGTTTGCTTTCCCACAGCATAAACCTATTTAAACTGCTCCAGGAAAGATTTACACTCTAATTCAAAGTCCTGTCTCAATTTAACACAATTCTCAGTGAAACAAGCAGTTTTATAGAAAGGATCACAGATCCTTATTTTCCCACTTCTTTTTTAAAGGCTAAAATGACTTTAGGAAAATTCTACCTAACAAAATTCTATGGTCCTAAATAGGCACAGATTTGATAGGATCAAACACAGACAATATGGAGAAATAATTACTATAGCTCCATTCATAAACTATCCTAAACAACATACTAGATTGTTTAATAATACAAGTTACCTTAGTAAACTAAAATATCACTTGTCTGATAGGACATTTTTTCCTTGAGATTTAAGATTTTATTTTTATGCATTATTTTTTACCAATACTATCTAATGATTCATGGAAATCATTTTAAAATTACCTATTAGGTGAACTGTAACTGCAAGTACAAGTTGAAGGTTACTGCTGAATATTAATTAGGTAAAATGCATCAATTATCCAGCTTGAAAAGAAAAGTAAAGGCATGAATGCAAATTTCCTGGGGTAATCAAAGCTAGAGTGCTTTTCTCTTCCAGGTTCCTTATGGATAACCAATATATTTACAGATGTAGACTAAAAGGAATCTCAAAAAGCTATTTATGTGAATATGGAAAGTGTTTTAGCTTCTCTTACTCTCAGCTTGCTAATCTATAAAACATGGGGATTGTACTAGGTGATCTCTAAAACTTCCTCTCAGTTATAAAAATGGGATCTTAGACAACTTCTAGATCAATGGTCTATGACCTTGAGGTCAAGAGATATATCACTCATTAAGCAATAACCCAACAGGCATTTATTAAGTGCCGATGATTTGTCAGGCACAGTATCAGGGGCTGGGAATGCAAAGCCAAAAATTTAAAACCCTAAGCAATTAATGAGCTTAACTATTTCAACTGGAATATGAACAGAAGTGCAGAACCCACACTACATTTCTGCAGCTCATCTAATTAATATTTTCTTTTTTTGGTTCTTATTTCACATTTTTCTTAAGGATCAATATACATTATCTTACTCACTTTTTTATCTCCCTTACTGCTTACCACACATAGTGCTCTGTACACATCAGCAAGTTCGTTAACTTTCAGAAGGCTTGAGTTCCAAATTTGTAAAAATGGGAATGCTAGGAGCTGTAGCACTTATTTCTTACAACATAATCCTCCTCTAATGCTTTATCATGACAAAAGCTAAATCAGCAAAGCCCGAAGTCAGGCAGGTCCTGAAAAGTTGGAAAAGCTATTTATTATGTGTCTTATCCAAGGACCAGTCAGGCTAGGTTCCAAGAAACTCAATATAATAAAGGCCATAATGTGTTGACGTCATTACAATTCACTACAATTCTCAAAGACCATCTACTAATACATAAAAAGGGCAGAAACTTGCACTGATAAAAGAAATCATCCATAGCAACAAATCATAGTACTTAAGCGAGGAATATCTGCTTCAAAGGGTTGTGGGGGAAAAGTGAGGAATTGTGAACAGTGTTTTATAAACTCTAAAATACTATACAAATGCCAATTAGTTATAGTGATTGATTTTATTGCTCTTACATAGCATATCTTCAGTAAGTGCTCATTGAATTAAACCTATAAAATTATCTCTACTCAGCTAGAAGAATCTTTTGTCCTTTTCAGACAAAATATTCCATCATTCCTGAAATACTGCTTTCTTTCTGTATTCCACCACAAAACAAAAATAATCTCATGCCTCACTCTACTTGATCATGCAATATTAATAGTTATTTCACATTCTGCACACTTATTTCTCTATAAACTATTGCATATGAAAAAACCCTTCAGAAACTATAAAGTAGTTAACATTTTTAAAAACTATACTCACGGGCAGCTAGGTGACACAGTGGATAGAGCACTGGCCCTGGAGTCAGGAGAACCTGAGTTCAAATCCTGCCTCAGACACTTGACGCGTACTAGCTGTGTGACCCTGGGCAAGTCACTTAACCCCAATTGCCTCACCGGAAAAAAAAACCCTATACTCACCCTCCCTTGATTATTAAGAATTTCAAATAAAGCACGCTTTACTGAAAACCAGAGTATTTAAGATAAAGGAGACCTTCTACATGATGCAAATCTCTCATTTTTTACAAAAGCTAGGACAAGTCCCTAGCTACCTACTAGAACTCTCCAACTCCAATAATTTCAGTAGAGACTCCTAGTTGACTAAGAAAATTGTGGTAATTTTGTTTCCCTTTATGTTCCAGTCACTGTGGACTCCGTACTAGTTAGTGAACAAATCCAACATTTCAGCACCTCACTCCTAACATTGGACAAGCCATTCTCCATGCTTCAAAAACAAATCCTTATCTTCCTTCAAGGCTTAGCTCAAGGCAAAGCCCGCCTTGATGACTAATTCCCCATTACTTAATACTCTCACTGTTTTCAAATTACTTTGAATTTACCTAACTGTACACAAGTATATCACACACAACACTCCTCCAAACAGAACTTCCTTGAAGTTAAAAATCTCTTGGGTTTTCTCCCTGTGTCTTTTTGCGCCATGGGGCTATCATAGTGCTTTAGACATTAACAGGTACTAAATAAATACCCAGCCTTCTTTCCTTTTATGAGGCATCAATCTGAGTACCTGGGATCCAAAAGTCTGTCACATATTAGAAATTTGAATGTATAATATGAAAAGTAGGGGCAGGGGCACAGTGGATAAAGCACCGGCCTTGGATTCAGGAGGACCTGAGTTCAAATCCAGCCTCAGACATTTGACAGATACTAGCTGACGTGGGCAAGTCACTTAACCCTCATCGCTCCACAAAAAAAAAAAAAAAAGAAAAACAGAAAAGTAGGCAAAGAATATTACATAGGTGGCAGAATAAAAGATGAGTTTTAAAAGACGAATCAAGAATTCAACAGGCACTTCCAGTGCAGTTCAAAACCTGAACATACCTTTTCACCATGTGAAATTCATGTCCATATCTTTCTGTAAATCTTCAACACTTCAACACCTGAACTTTTAAAAGGGGGGGGGGGGGGGGCGCCTTACTGCTCTCTCATGACCCCCACCTTATCATAGATGTTCTTAGGTTCTTGATAAACTTTGTAGAATTGGCTGAAATTTGAGAAAGGGAAACTAGAAAGTAACTAGTTCAACTTATCCTGATTACACTTACCATATACCATGCCCTTTTAATTCCATCTCTGAAATCTCAAACTTTTTCTCTTCTTTTCCACTGTCATTACCCTAGTATGGGCTCTCATTACCTCTCACCTAGATTATCCACAGCTTAACTGGTCTCTTCTTCCTCTAATTCAAAGGTTCTTAACTCAGGGTTCATGTCCTCTCCCCTCCAATGAACCCATGAAGAAATTTCATAGATCCATAAATGTAGGTTTTTAAAACTATTTTGATAACTATTTCAAAATATTTCATAATTTGTCTGAAAGCTATGTTTTAGTTACTCAGATTTGCATTCTTGATGTGATGATCTTTGACTCTGCTCTCAGTTATTCCACATATCCAATCATTTGCCAAATCTTGTCATTTCTAACTTCACAACACCTCTTGCATTCAACCCCTTCTTACTAACTCATACAGTTAATACCTTAGTTCAGGCCCTCAACACCTCCTGCCTGGATCACTGCAATAACTTCCTAATTGGTATCCCTGCCTCAAGTTTTCCCCACTCCATCTATTCTACACACTAATGCCAAAGTGATTTGCCTAAAAAATTAAGAGGTTTGATCATGTCATTTCCTATTACTCCAGGATCAGATATAAACAACTCTGTTCCAACATTTAAAGCTCTTCATAACCTGCCCCCTTCCTATCGTTCATCTTACTTCCACAGTCCCATATTCCCACAGTATTTTGGCCTACCTATAACTTACACATGGCATTTCTATTTATTTTTGCACTGCCTCTTCTCCAAATACAGGATACTTTCCCCTCCTCACCTCCACTTAGAATACATGACTACTTCTTTCAAGACTCAGCTGAAATGCTACCTTCTGTTAGAGGCCTTTCAAAGTTCCCTCTCTAAGGTTACTTTCCATCTACTCTGTATGTATCTGGTACATACTTATTTATACACACAATGTCTTTCCCATTAGAATGTAAACTCCTGGGGGGGCAGCTAGGTGATGCAGTGGATAAAGCACCAGCCTGGATTCAGGAGGACCTGAGTTCAAATCCGTACTCAGACACTTGACACTTACTAGCTGTGTGACCCTGGGCAAGTCACTTAACCCTCACTGCCCCCCCCCAAAAGAATGTAAACTCCTTGGGAAGAGGGACTTGGGGGGTGGGACCCTCAGCGTTTAGCACAATACTAAGCACAGAATAAGAATGTTTATTTCTATTCCTTTACATGTATCCTACATTCCAGCCAAACTTCACAAGTTTATTAGCCCTTCTAGGAATGCTTACTATACCCATGCTCTTACTTAGAATGGAGAATCACTGGAATCCAAAATGGAATATCCATTTTTTCTCTTCCCTTTGCCCCTATCTCTACCTGTTATCACTTAATCTACCAATATGGGGTAGGTAGCAGAGTGGTGGATCCTACCTCACTGACACATTTGAGACCACAGACAAATTAACTAATCTCTCAGCCTCAGTTTTCTCATCTATAAAAATAACTAATACCTTCTATAGTACCTACATCTCACCAAGTTGTTGTGAGGATTATATGATATAGACAATTTTACCAATACTTGAAAACACTATCTATATAATTATTCTCAAATGTTACCTCCTGTACTCTGGTGAACTTTATGAGTTTTATCACACAATACCAGGCATTACAGTTATTTGTGCACATTACATCTCTCCCACTCCATCATAAACTCTTTCAAGGTATATGCCATTGTCTTAATAGTCATTTTGAACCTCTCAATATTTGCTGAACAAAATACTCATAAAGTTAGCAATAACCATATTACAATGCACACTTTTTTTCCATTTGGAATCATTTATTTGCCTTTAACACTAATGACTCATATCTGTGATTTGATTTTAGGCTGAATGAAGACAATGGAAACTATTTCAAGACAGAAACTAAGCCTGCTAGAAGAAAGGTGGAATGCAGTAAGTAGTTATTTTTGCCCCACCTTCTCATTCCTTTCTTACTCTGGGAAATGAATTTTTTCCATCCACATTTAAGTGTAAATATGAATGGTTAAGGCACATTGGGAAAAGGAGCACAAGTGAAGGGCTGGTCTCAATGACTACTAGAAAAAAGGTAATTTTTTTAAAAGAAGGATTACTGAGCAAACTGCTTTCAAGTTAAAAAAAAAAAAGATTTTAAGAAAAAGATTAATTTGACTTGTCCAACTGTTATTATTAAAATGTGCTGGTCATTTTATGCTTTTTTTAAAAAGAGATCCTTTCTACAAAGAACAAAGTTTTATTGAATCATTATGCAAATATGCTATGTCTGGTCAAACATTTCATCTGTCCACTCTAACTAGCCATCACATTTCAAATATATGCAAACAATCATCAGAAAATTAGTCTTTAAAAAAATACTAACTTAAGGCTACTTCAGAGGATCCATGATTTCATCAATACAGATATTCCTGCCCTTGGTACAAACTGCAATCAATCTACACCTATTTATCCAATGTGGTTCTTATTTGTTGTTCTTGTTCAGTTGTGTCTGATTCATTGTACCCATTTGGGGTTTTCTTGGTAAAGACACAAGAGTGATTTTCCATCTCCTTCCCCAACTCATTTCACAGGTGAGGAAACTGAGGCAAACAGGGTTAAGTTACTTGCTCAGGGTCACATAGCTATTAAGTGTCTTAGTCCAGATTTGAACTCAGGAAGATGATTTTTCCTGTCTTCAGGCCAGATACTGTATCCACTGTGCCAACTAGCCATCCTATTTTTATTCATATTCACCCAAATATATCCCTAATCAATCTAATCAACATATTAGAGGACTTTACCTTGCATGGATACCAGTGCTGCCACTTAAGCTGTCCATCTGCTATCCCCTTGCTCTCAACATGTAAACAGCCCATAACCTTTTCTGATCATTTATCTTGATTACTTGTGTTTTTGTAGTCCCAGTTGTTTAGCACAGTACCCAGCACATAGTAAGCACTTAATAAAAATCTTTCTTAGCAAAGCTAATTTTATATTTACAGGATGATATTCAAGTTAAAATTTACACAACAGGTATTTTTTACCCAATTAGTTTTTCCTACATGGATTACTGAGCCAATGTTGTACAATCATGAATCTCTGAGAAAAGGTCTTATAATGTTTTGGGACTAAATGCATTCAGCACAGTAGCATATGAACAGGAAAATCGGGAGGACTCTACCACTTAAAGCAAGGGTTCTTAACCTAGGATCTATGAACTTGTTTTTAAAAATATTTTGGTAACTATATTTCACTATAATTAGTATCCTTTGTAATTCTATGTACTTTAGGCATTTAAAAAGACGCTGAGAAAACTTTTCCAGTGTGCGAAAGAGGTCCGTGACACACAAAAAAGTTAAGAACCTCTGTTCTTTACAGAAAATCCTCTTCTATTTGGAGCCCACTCAGTATATCTCAGGACAGTGATCACTTTTAGCAAGAATACATGTCTCGGGGCAGCTAGGTGGCTCAAAAAAAAGCACTGGCCCTGGATTCAGGAGTACCCGAGTTCAAATCCAGCCTCAGACACTTGACACTTACTAGCTGTGTGATCCTGGGCAAGTCACTTAACCCTCATTGCACAACCAAAAAAGAAAAAAAGAATACATCTCTTTTATGCCTTCTTACTTGAGGCTAATAAAATCAGACGGTTACTGAACAGAATTCTCCGTCTGGGGGCATTTACCAAGGAATCTTTTATGGGCGTAACATATGTATGAGGGACTCCTTAAGAAAGAAGTCTAAAAGCATATGTTTTGCTCTACTGAGGAAAATCTCAGGGCCATCCTGCCTCCCCTCACAATACCCCCAACTTTTTTTTTTTAAGGGAAGAGGGGCCAATCCATAAACATCACTAGATCTTGTACTCTCTACAACTTTCAGTTGACAGTGATACTGTAAAGAAGTGGTTGGCAAAGGCATGCTAACTCCTTTCATATATGTTCATCAAAGATACCCTCAACACATGAGGGTAACATCTGGTATTTGTTGTCCTCCTGTCAACTTCAACTATTAATGCTCTTAGTGTCCCATAATTTCATGGGGTTTGGAAACTTGTTTGCACCTCTATCACTTTTTTGTTGTTTTATAAGATGAAATTAGACAATCTTTTGTCACCTTCCTCCACAGTGTTTTATAAAAGAATCTGTATTCAAAAATAGTTTCCTTTGGTAGTCATACTTTCCACTTGGCAAAAAAGACTGTGTTACTAAAGCAATTTCTGTACCTTTCTGACCCTCTTCTTATGAACACCAGTTTATTACTGCTAAACTTGTTCATGAAATGGTGATAATCAAAGTCAGCATTTTTGTCTTTGTCCAATTCCAGTTTTTCAACCACTGACAGCTTGTCTGAATGTCAATTTTAAAAAGTTTCTCTGTATTCTTCTCTTTTTTGTCCTATCTTTTAATGTGATGTTTTTAACTTCTGTTCTAAGTAGCCAGTGGTCCAACTGCAGAGAAAAAAGGAATTCTGAAACAACTCCCACATTAGGAAGAAGTCCTTTATTTAATTTTGAAAGACTTAAGAATTCTGATCAATGTAGTGATCAAACACAATTCCAGAGAACCAACAATGAAGTATGCTACTCACTCACTTCCCGCCATAGAGATAATGGACTCTATGTAGAAAGATGTTGTCTTATGTTTTTATTCTAAATTTTACAAATACCAAATACAATTAGCATTTCCATAAATATTATAGGGCAAAAAGATACACTTATGTAAGAAACTTCAAATTTCACAGAACTTGCTTTTCTTTTTATGTTATACCATGTATACAGTACAAGGATGAGGAGGGGTCCTTTTTTTTCCCAATGAGATGCAAGGTGAGGAGAAAATAGAAGCTTGTTAATTGAAAAAGAAAGTTGGTGTTTCATTTTGTTTTTTAAAAAGGTATTGTCTGATATGCAGTAAATAGAATGCCAGATCTGGAGTCAGAAAGAGCTGAGTTAAAATGTGAACTAAGATACTTACTAGCTGTGTGACTGAACAAGTCAGTTAACCTCTCTCCCCCCCACCCCCATCTGTAAAATGGAGATAATAATAGTACCTACCAACCAAGGTTGTTGTGAGGAGCAAATGAGATAATAATTGCAAAGTGCCTGGCACAGCACTTGGCCCATAGTAAGTGCTATAGAAATGTCTGTTGTTAAGATATTGTCAGTTTCCTATTTGTAGGGTCTTCTGGTGTATGTCATCTCAAGTACTCTGAGAGTCTCTTCTTAAATAAAGTCATGTATTCATGATTTATAGGAACAAGTTGTTTCTTAATCATCTACAAAATTTTACCTTCTCATTTTTTAAACCTAAACTTTTATTTTCCAACATTTTGCACCATCCTCCCCCGTGTCATCTTCATGACAAGGATATTCATTTTCAAAGCAATCACTATGATAACTAAGATATTTTTTCTTGGTATAGTAAGACAAAGAATTGAATTGTCATTTTCTAAAATGCCACCCTAATTTAGCTAATAGTATAATGAAACTATTCTCAGATCACTGTACCTCTAACAAAAGCCCTGCTTCTAATTCTAGTTCTAGCCAAACCACTAATGAAGCCACAGAAGGGAGTTAGTTCTGCTCTTCCTTAAAATCTAGAGAAGTATGAACAAAACCTGATTATCAAATGGGTATCAAAGGACACTAGCACTAAAAGATACTATATATTGAAATCCACAATTTCAGGGTGATATATATTTATCTATAAAGCTATATATTACATACCAGAATTCTAACATGACTTAAGCCCTATGAGGGGCTTAAGTCTGGACTTTATCTAAACTCTCACCCAGAGGCTTAGCACAGTGCTATGTCACCAAGTATTGTTAATAATAAACTAAATGCCTCCTCTGATTATTTTTTCCTTTTTCTTTCCCCATGAAGCACTTTTTCCAATCTTCCAAGAAAGATTTTATTCTCTCTTTTAAGTGGAATAGTAGAAAGACATTTTTCTAGATCCTTCACTTTCTCTAGCAGATAGATGGATAAGGAATTTATTAAGCACTTACAACCAGGGACTGTACTAAATGCTGGATATACAAATACAACTAAGGCAGAAGGTTCAAGACAATATATAAATAGGAAAAGGTACTAGGCTGCACTGTTTGGAAATGGTTAGGAGGCCTGGATGTAGAGAAGATAATGCAAAAGATTTGCTATTAGAGCCCAGGGTGGTTATGGGGCAGAGTTCAACTGAAACATTAAAACATATTTTGTACAAGTGCAGTACATGTCACATAGCACAATCTCTGTAGGTCCTTGCAATATTCCCCTAGTCTTGTTCTGATTATCTGCCTATTTAGGCAAAGGACTTTGGGTGGGTGAGCTTTTCTCCCCTAAAATATTAGTTGGAATTATCAGATTCCTGCCAATGCCATAATGCATGGTCCCAAGCTTTTAGCAATTAGTCTTTTAGTTGTAAGAATGCCTCCTATAGTAATCCCACAAATCAGAAAACAGAAACTACCTACTTGTGACTGGCCCGTTAGTTGTACCACTATATTTTACAAGAAAGCTGGATTGGAGAAGAGAAATACTAGAGACAAGAAGACAGACCAGTTAGGAAGCTAATATAACAGTCAAGGTCAAAGGTGACAAGGGCCTAAACTAGGTTGGTGTGTAGTAAGGAAAGGATGAGCTGACCAAGAGATATTATAAAAAAGACATCATAGGAGGAAAAGGAAAAATCACAGGAAATTAAGATACTAAAAATGAGTGTCTAGGAGGATGATAGGAGCAACAATGTAAATAAGAAAGATGAGAAGAGGGACAGAGTTTTTAAAAAGATGACAACTTCAGTTTTGGTCATGTTGAAGTAAATAAGCCATTCAGGTAAATGTACTCAGCAGGCTATTGAAAATGGGGGGGGGGGGGCACAGCTAGGTGGCACAGTGGATAAAGCACCGGCCCTGGATTCAGGAGTTCCTGAGTTCAAATCCGGCCTTAGACACTTGACACTTACTGGCTGTGTGACCCTGGGCAAGTCACTTAACCCCCATTGCCCCGCAAAAAAAAAAAAAAGAAAAAGAAAAAAAGAAAGAAAGAAAATGTGGTGGGGACAGCTAAGTGGTACAGTGAATAAAGCACTGGCCCTAGATTCAGGAGGACCTGAGTTCAAATCTGGTCTCAGATACTTGACACTTACTAGCTGTGTGACCCTGGGCAAGTCACTTAACCCCAACTCTCTCACCCAAAAAAAAAAAAAAAAGTGCACCAAAGAGAGGAGAGAGACATTTCAGATAGCAAGAACTGTTTTTAGCAAAGGCTCAGAACTGGTGTTATATGTATGTGAGATTTGATAATCTACTTGGAACAGAATATCCTTCTAGGGAAAAACTGGAAGATAAGGTTGAAGGGAAATAGCATATATGAAAGATTTAGATAGCAATATAATTAGGAAAGCATTCATATAGATGTATGGTCTTAAATGAAAAGGGTCTTTAAAGAGAAATAATAATGCAACCTTTCTGAAGGATTACCATACACTCTCCAAAATTAAACCACTATTAACTGTGGCTCATTTTCCTTGGTTCTGATAACACCTACCTGTATAAAAGACTAGAGCAAAAAGTCTCTGTCCTCACATCACAATTCATCAAAAATTATATCAATGGCAGATACCAAAGTTTCAGAGCTAGAAGAAATATTAGAGATCATCTGGTCCAAGCCCCTCATATTAAAGATAAGGAAATAAAGAATTAGAATGACTGAATGATACACCCCTTATTAAAAATGCTGCTTGGTGGCACAGCCAATACAATCCAAGACCCTTGATTTCATCTTTTGTAAAACTTAGGACAATGCTCTCAGTCTCTTTGTCTAGAATCTTCTTCCAGAGCATCTGCTCAGGTGATAACCACATTCTTACTGAAATACACTTTCCTATTTCTTTTCCTCGGTTTTAAGAATGCATATTCTGAACTTCACTCACTTTTCTGAACTTGTGTATTCAAATGACCTTTCCCAGGAATACCTGATTTCCCAGTGTTGACCCTATAATCCAAAAAAACTGGCCTAAGCCAACCCCCAGTGCTTGTTTTTTTTTCACAGCAGGTCAACATTTACAGTTTTTTTTTTAATCAGCTTTTCACATTATAGTAAATGGATATTCCTTTGGACCAACAGTTCTCAAATTTTTGTCCTCAAAATGCTCTTTACACTCTTAAAAACTGAGGGCTCCCCCACCCTGCTTTTGTTTATGTGGGCTCTATCAATATTTATCATAGCAGAAATTAAAATGTCTTAGTATTATTATGAAAAAAATAGTGTTGACCTTGTTGAACCCCTGAAAGGACCTAAGGATGCACAGACTGTATTTTAAGAACGGCTGCTTTGGATAATTATGTGAGTATAACTTCATATAGTAAGATTATTTGGGTAATATGACATACTCCAAAGAATCACAAAATTTCAGGGTTCATAAACTTAGCAGCTATATAACATAACCCAGGCCTTCTTAAACTTTTTATACTCGTGACCCCTTTTTGCCCAAGAAATTTCTACAATAAGTATACAAACCAAACATTTGCTGTCATATTTTTTGTGACTTCCCCATTCAGTTGTGTGACCCTATATGGAGTAGAGACCCACAGTTTAAGAAAACTTTGGTATAACCCATAGATAAGAGCAATCCTCAACCATAACATACTTAACCAAAGTAATCTTCTGCTTAAAGACCTCCAAAAATGAAAGTTTTTACCACAGTAAGAAACCCATCACCTTTCAGGGCATCTCAAAATAAACTTTTGGCCAGTTCATTAGAACTCCTTTTCATCTGTACACTTCATCAAATACCTTCATGATATGGCATATGATTACAATTCAATGTAAAACTAAAACAATTTCTTTAGGTACATTTAACAGCAATTTTAAAAATTAATATTTGCTGACTTTATTATGGCTAGAATGTAGTCCAGCTTCTGTCTGATGGTTCACTTACTATCACGTCTTCAGTTCTACAGCATAAACTACAACCAAAGGATATCAACCTAAAATGTGATAGTTAAACACAGTTAAGAAGACTTTTCCATTTTCCTTTCTCCTAAACATCAGGCTACTTTCATAGCAGCATGCACAGGAAGCGTTAGCATAGCAAATAATGCTATGAGCAACAGAACCACGACAAGGTCCTTCCTGAGTCTGTTGAACTATAATTATCCTAACATGAGAGAAATTATCAGCTAGGAAAATATGGGTAGAAAAAATACTTCGAATGAATCAATCATATACTATTTATATATAATAATGGTATCAATCCATATCTCTACAAATGTCAGATGAGTGAACAAAAATCTAAATCCAGCCATGCTAATTATAATTCTACTTTACTGGACTCACTCATAAGTAAGGAGAATAGTGGAGCACCTATTTACCTGAGAAATCTTACCTGTCACTGGAATTCCCAAAAGGGAAATGACATAAAATAAGCCCCCAAATAAAGTCCTAGGGCCAAGAAAACAGAAAGACACAGACATAATGACTTCTCTCTCAACCCTCTCCTTAACCATAACCCACCTCTCTCCCTTTTGAGACAACAACCAAAAACTAAAGATCAAGAAACTCCTCCCTCCCAGCTTCAGGTAGCTATCCTGAGGAAAATCAATCTTCAACTCCCACTAAACCTAGGAGGATACAAAATATCAAAGCTGAGAAGATATTACACTTTTTAAAAGGCACACCAATAACAATGATTCTTGGACTTCCCACCAGCACCACCCCCCCCCCCATCTCAGATAATTAATTTTTGTCTTTCTCCAGGGAATTTAACACAAGTAATGATTCAACTTCCTGGGTCACCAATGTTGAATAGATGGATTTGTGTAAATGCCCCCAAATTCACCCGTTTGTTTTAAGTTAACCATTGAATTTAAAGAGGTGAACATCTTCCCAAGACGAGCAAACCCCGGTCTTAAGAAGCCATGAAAAGATTCTAAACTCAATTCAACAAACATCACCATGTACAAAGGCGGTGTGCACTCCAAGAGGCACAAAAATATAAAGTGATAATCCCTCTGAGAGTTCATACTGACTCCCACTGTACATGGCAGGCCAATGAGCACCAGCTCCTGGTGTCCCCAGCTTCCTCCAAACCCCAGCGAACTATCTCACCTTCTCTAGGAAGCTTTTCCCAATGTTTCATATTTCTTAGTACCCTCTCTCTGTTACTTCCAATATATCCCCTATTTCACCTTGTCAGCACATAAGCACATAATTATTTGCATGTTGTCTCTTGCATTACAATGTGAGCTACTGGAGGTGCCCTCACACTTCTTTGTACCTCCAGCTCTTAGCACAGTGCTTAATACAGGTTTATTGACTAAGTGACATAAGAGGCTTCTATGTATTGACTTTCTCAAATATTCACCTATCTCTGTATATTACTTCCATTGTGGTTTGAGGATATAGACTTCACACATTAGTACCATTAACTGCCAAAGATATTGAGGAATTCAGGATATCTGAATCTTGGAATCTATATGGTCTTTTCACTTGACCAGACTCCCACACACAAAGAAGTCACTTGGATGGAACTTCCACCCAAAACATTCCAATATTTCCTCCCCCCACCCCTACCCCACCCTTAAGCTCTCACTCACATTCTCCTAAATCTGGTAGATTCTTCTAAGGAAAAAGTTTGTGCTTTCTGTAACCTTTGAGAATCCCAGTGCTCGGGTTGAATTCCTGACCAAGCAAAATTTAACATGCCTTTTACCATCTTACTAAAATTTCTTTATAATAAAGATATACACATTTGAGAGCAATAAAATGAATTAGAACAGGTAGGATTTCAGAAACAATATAAAACAGCCAATCACATCTTTATAGTCATATAATTGACTGAAAAGCATAGAGAATAAGATCCCAACATATTATGGATGATTTTTTAAAAGTATTTTTCAATGATAAAAAAAAAAACAAAAAAGTGCTCTCCTCTAATCAAATGCCTCCCATATATATTTTAAGTCCAAGCAAAATGTCATGACAGCTATAACCCAAAGATAATTGTTTCACAATCTCATAGTGATCGATAACAAGCCAAGGAGCTGTTGCAAAGAAAGCAAAGGCCTAATATTTAGGGATAGTATTTTACAGTTCTTAAGGCTGCACCCAGACCTACTCTTACCACACAAGTCCCCTAAATCCTAATAAGTTTTTTCATCATATCTTATTTATTTAAATGCCAAAAGCAAGATTAGCTGAAGAAAGGAATTCTAAGCTAAAAAGGAAAAACACTTTCCCCCTTCCCTCTCCCAACAAAGATTCAACATCATCATTGCTCTCAAGGAGATGAAAACTTAATCAAGGGGAGAACATGATGATCTCCAACTTCTCAACACATTCCTTCAAATTTCTCACTCGATATGACTGAATGTGAAGGTCTGAAGATACTATAAAACGTTTGAAATGGAGTTGGAATGTAACCATCAGAACTGCCACCAAAGTAGTTGATGCAAAAACATATAGGGGTCAACTGGAGGCTCCTGTTGGGAAGGAACGAAAGGATAAAGACAACTAAGTTACCTAGATATGTAATGTGTCCTGGACATTTTATTTTTCAATATTCCATATTACAGAATGTTAGGGCTGGAAGTTCAGACACTATCTGATTCAATTTTTTATATCAGTCCCCTCCCCCCCCACCAAAAAAGTCCAGTGATCTTAAGCTATATCAAGAGAAACAAAGATTTTATAACAGTGCCAACATACTCTTTCGGTCAGAATAGGGTAATAATCAGAATGGCAAATGGCCTAAAGACCATGTCATATTAGGATCAACTGAAGGAAGTGGGGATTTTTAACCTGAAGAAAATTCTATGGTAACATGGTAGCTATTTTAAAGTATTACTAGAAAAGGGATTAGATTTGTTCTACTTGAGGCCAGAGGGCAAAACTAGAAGGAACGGGTAGAAGTTACAAAGAAGTAAATTTCCAGAAACGAGCAAAAACTAGTAGCTATATAGCATTCCCCAAAGAAGCAGGAAGCTGTCAGGCAAGAAGAGGAATAAGGAATTCCAATGAACTATGAGAACCTACTTAAAATGTCTCAAATCTTAAATCAGGAACTCCTTAAACATCCAAGAATCATTTGAAACAATGTTTCAATGAGTAGGTTCATAAAATAATTGACTTAGATTTGTAAAAGCCCTGAAGACATCACAGTTAAATACCCTCATTCTACAGATGGGAAACTGAGACCCAGAAAAATGAAGTAACTTGCCCAAGGCCACACAAAAGCAGGATAGCCAAGCTCTGCACCCAGCTTTTCTAAATCCAAATCAAGGTTTGTCTGTTCATAATGTTTCCCTATCACCTCTTTCTCTGCCTGATCTTTCAAAGTAAGAAAAAAATAAAGTTTTTTTGAATCCATATAATTTCCATCATGGCAGGCTGCCATAATGGAAATAGTTAATAATAGTTAAAAGGCAAGATTTACCCTATTTGCCAAAAATTAAAAGTGCTTGTCCATTACTCGCATTTGCCTTTCCATTGCTCTTATTAATCTTTCAGAATCTGTACCAGAGAAGAAATTATGCTCCAGGCTTTATACTCAGGTAACCAAACACTCCTTCCCACTAACAACCCTCTCTCCCTGTCCCTACAACATACACAAGAAATTAACTACAAATATGGAAGTAAATAGCTTTGTATATTGAAAATTATTCAATATTCAAAAATACTATTTACATGTAATCTTTTTAGGATCCTGTTCATGTTTTAAAACTACTTATACCAACAGCAAAAGCCACTAAGTTTTCACTACAAAGTGTGAGACAAAGACCTTGTTTATTCACATTGGGCAGTAGTCAGTTCTTTTATCATGGTGTCTTCATGATTGATAACTACTGTATTTCAAGAGGACTGTTCAGTGCTCCACATAAATTTCTGAGACAATCAAATGAAACAAATCTCTCATGCCATGATCAATTCTTTTGACTTATTTATTCACAGCCAGAGTTCAAATAGTGAAAAGATCCTGCAAGCAGCAGTCAAAGCTGAATGCCCAAAGGACAACGATGATCATTTGGTACAAACTGTCTCTTAAATTAAGTGTCTTTTGAGTCATACCCAAAAAGACAGAAAAACAAACACTTATGACATAAGTTTCACACTGGAAATGAAACAGTTTTTTCCATACATTTATGATAACAACTACTTACTACTAACACATATTAGCACTACATGACAAGCATCATGCTGAGCACTTCACAATTATTCTCTTATTTGAACCTCACAACAATTCTGTTGATGGGCTCTTATTATCCTCATTTTACAGATGAGGAAACTGAGGCAATCTAATGTCTACTTCCTAATGCCATTATCTACTGTAGAAGTCAAAAAAAAACCTGAGAAATATGTCTCTCCTCGTGAGGAATAAGAAACTTCAATATCATTCTGTTCACTTAAAAATTAGCTCAATGGGGCTACATTCTCCCAAATTCAACTTGGGCACCAAATTCAAGGGGAAAATGAAATTCCCAATTTCCATTAAAGCACTGAAATGGAGGGGGAAATGCCCATTAAATGGGAAACAGCTGAATAAATTGTGGTAAATGAATGTAATATTATTTTGTAGTAAGAAATGTCAATTATGAGAAATTCTGAAAAATATTATTCATATCAACTGATGAAACATGGAAAAAGCAGAACCAGAAGGACACAATACACAGTGACTACCACAATATAAATGAAAAGATCATTAAATGGAAACTAAATTGCTGAGTAACTGAAAAACCAATAATGGGTCCCTGAGAACAAATAATGAAATCCACTCTTCTTCCTCTCACCAGTGAAGCAGGACACAAAGGCAGTAATGTTGTCTACTTTGTCAGACAATGTCACTATACCAGTTGCTTTTTGCCTACTTGTTTTTATTTGGGTTAAACTGGTTTAAATTGTGGGTGGGTTAGATGGGAAGGCAAGAAAGGGAAAGTACACCCAGAAACAGCTGATATAAAAACAAAAGGCCTCACTAAAACTTATTTAAAAGAAAAAGAAAGTCAAAGATCTAGAAGTGAAGTCACAATCCCAACTAAAATGAAATTGAAAGCATTATCCTCAAAAAAAATTAAACATTATATTACTAATATTTAGTATGAAATCCTCTGCCTATAATTTAGTAGACATAAAGGACAAAAACATAATTTTTTTTAAAAAGATTATTAAAACTTGTTGTAATTGCTGAATGAGCCCAGAAAGGGGGAAAAAAAAGTGAAATCTATGAAAAGATTATCAGATCACATCTGGAAAAACAAAGATACTAGGTGGTGCAGTAGATAAAGCATCGGCTCTGGATTCAGGAGGTCTCAGATATTTACTAGCTGTGTGACTCTGGGCAAGTCAACTTAACCTTTATTTTGAAGGAGTGAGGAGGAAGGAGGGAGAAGGAGGAGGAAGGAGGAGGAGGAAGGAGAAGGGGGAAGGAGAAAGGAGTAGGAAGGAGGAGGAAGTAGAAGGAGGGAGGAGGGGAAGGAGAACTATTTTGTTATATGTATTTTTAAATTGAGAATTTCATCTTCAATTAATGAGCCAAATTTGGCTTTCAATCAATAGCTTACAGTTGGCATTGCAACCATAGGGATTGCCATCTAATTCTTTTTACCTACTGAAAAATTCCTTTTTATCACATCTTGCCTTTACTAGCTGCCCACTACTTTATGACAACTTTATTCAGCTTGGCCTAGAATTCAGTTCTTGGGTTTTCCTGAGATCACAAGTATTGTTTAGCTTAAAATGTTATGATTTAATAGTAAAAGTGAAGGGAAGGGGGCAGCTAGATGGCAGTGAATAAAGCACCAGCCCTGGATTCAGGAGGACCTGAGTTCAAATCTGTTCTCAGGCACTTGACACTTACTAGCTGTGTGACCCTGGGCAAGTCACTTAACCCTCATTGCCCTGGGAAAAGAAAAAAAAAGAAAAAAGTGAAGGGAAGAGACATGACATCCCACTTTATTTCATCAGTCAATACAAGTGGCAAGGCATCAGAACTTCACATTGGCTTTTGGCCTAAAATTCATGATATTCTAATTAATGAAACCAAAATATATCTTTGATAGCCAGGAAAATAGCATCCTAGAGTAAGAACTAAGACATAATAATGTAAATAATTTTTAATTCTATCATAGCTACAGGACAAAGATTATTAAGATCCTAAAAAATGGGATAGATATCCAGTAAATCACTAAGCCATACTTGTCTGGAAATTAAAGAACTATTCCTAAATGTGACAAGGGGATTATTTAGTTCCTCTGATTTAGTAAAAGTCCTCAAAAAGGCATCTAATACCCAAGAGATCAGTAATGACCAGTTGACAGTTGTGAAAAGACTGAAGATAAAGAAATAGGGGATAATCAACATACATCATACAACAGTGTAGACTAAACCAAATACACAAAAAGAAAACTAATCAATAGTCTTTCCCCATCTCTCCCCCATACCCACAAAAAAAAAAAAAGATATTTGGGGAACATGAAAAAAAATTCTATGAGAAAATCACAGGAAGAGAAATAACAGACATTTTGTTAAAAACTCTTAGAAAAATAAAAGAATTAGAAGTTAATGACTTTTTAAACAGCTATGGATATTGCATGTCAATATTATTTCTAAATTCTATTCTGCATAGTAAAGCACTAACATTGCCCTTCCCTTTCCAAAAATACAAACTGGTAAGTAAAAATGACAAAAAGCAAAATTTATAAAAGTTAGATTAAGAAAGAAAAGCAGTAATCAGGAACAAATAATCCATAACCTTGAAGAGTTGAGCACAGGCTAATCTTCATATATACAATTCAATTGAATGGATAAACTAGTTGCAGTTACCACAAATTAATAATCCCTAATAACTCAACATCCATATGATTCACACTTTTTCAAAGTTTTCAAAATGAACAGAAAAAAAGTTCCAAGTGTTTTCTAGAATTTCTAAAATTTAAATCCCCAGTTGCTATACAACTCAAACAGAGGATTTCTGTAGGAAGCTTAAAGAATCCCAAAGCAACCTGATAAACAGCCACAATCTTACCAAGAAGACTTGTTTTCCCTGATTAATTTTTCTCTCAATTTACAGGACTGTGAAGCTTGCAATGCCCAATAGCTCATCTCATAAAACAGTCACTTATAATCACTTTGCTTCTATCCCTCTCCCAAGGACTCCCAAGATGCCATGGATGCAGAAACAACTACCACATGGTCACTTTTTTGTACTAGACAGTGACATGGGGATTGCACAGGGAAGGGAGGAAGAAAAGAGAAGGAAGAAACTAGAGAGAACTGGCAAGGTAGGCAGAACTTTATCCCCTAGGGCATTCAGGAAACAAGCCAACTTCAGTGGTTGGAAAGTCAGATTCAAGACCTTTGTCCTTTGAAGATATGTGCAACTGTGTGGATATAAACATGTATTTTGCTGGAGAACTGAACAATGATTATAGATTATAAAGAACTAAAGTGGAAAAAAGGTTTTTTTAAAATAATGTTTTGTCAGCCCAAAATACTTACGACAATCTCGCATGTGGTTTGTTTATCAAAGAGGCAGCATGGTATAGAACTGGATTTGGAATCTGGAAGACCTTGGTTTATATCACAGCTCTGTGGCTTACAACCTATCTGACCATGGAAAAGTCATTTCATCTTTTTACCTCAATTTCTTCATCAGTAAAACAAGGGAGTTAGACTAGATTCTCTCTAAATTATCTTCTGGCTGTAAATACTATGACATGCAATACTTCCACCTAGTTGCCATGCAACAAAGTAATGGTTCCATAGATAATTTAAAATGCATCAATTAATTGTTGCATGTTTTGATTAAAACAGTAACCTATTCATGGAGGTATGACTATAAAGTAGTAACACTGGTTCATCTGATTGATACACTCTAGGAAAATCAGGCTTACTTTTATTAGTAGTCAACTCACGTGCTCAGTCTTTACAGTTTGTTGCTCATGGAGCACAGTTCTCAAAACTTAAAGTAGAACATAAGCCATGAGATTTATTGCACAGCTTTCTCAAATACCAACTTGGGGCAAATCATTTAACACAGCCTTACATTAATTAACCCCTATCTACTCCCTTGGCAAGGAAAAAACTTCATGTGAACAATCATGTAGCACTTCTTAGGAACATAGAGCTGGGAGGCTTCACAATCCCTTCAACTTCACTGAGGCTCAAGAGAAGTTAAGTGATTTGCTCAAGGACACACAGTAAGTAGTTGAGCTGGAATTTGAACCTAGATTTTCTGATTCCAACTCTAGTCTTCTATCCTTTAACAGGCTGCCTCTTCCATTTTCAAAGCATTTTTTTCATATGCTCCAATAATTCTGTGAGGTAAGCAAGGTTGAAAAAACTCCCATGTTACAGATTACAGAATATGAGACTAACAGGCCTAAAGTTAAACTATTTGTCCAAACTTGTACAATAATGACAGGCCCAGAAAGATTACCTGATCGTCTGACTTCTAAGACCTACATTCTTTTTATATCACCAAATTATGTGTACTTTGAAATGCTTAAATTACCATACAAGGTAATAACTTCAGTGCTTTAATGTCCTCATTTATCTTGGTGGTCCAGACTTTGATTTCACTTGTGTAGGTTTATCAGTGAGGACACTTCTACCAATGAAGATCAGCTATTATCCTAGAATTTACATTTTTAGAGTGTTTCAGGGCAGTGAAAAATCATTAAATAACTAACGCTATCAGGTGGGACTTGAATTCAACGAAGTCTTCCCTGACTCTAAGGCCAGCTCTACATGCACCAAAATAGGCTGGTTTCTCTCATTGTTTAATGGTACAAAAGCTGTATAGACAATATATGCCATTTAAAATTCCTAACCCCCCAAAGATATGTGAATATACCACTTACCCTTTATTGCTGAAATGGGGGGGGGGCGGGGCAAATATGGGTATGTGATACTGCATATAAAAGATTTGGTTGGCGCAGCTAGGTGGCACAGTAGATAAAACACTGGCCCTGGATTCAGGAGGACCTGAGTTCAAATTCAGCCTCAGACACTTGACACTTACTAAGCGTGTGACCCTGGGCAAGTCACTTAACCCTCATTGCACAACCAAAAAAAAAAGGATTTGGTTGATGTTAGATGTTACCATTTTTCCCTGTTTTTAAAAAATCTTTGTTATAAAGGATGGCTCTGTGGAAAGAGAAGTATGGTGGAAGGGAAGAAATATAGTTCAGGTGATGTGAAAATAAAAAACACCCAATTTTTAAAAAATAAAATTCCAGAGGAAAGGCAAGTGAGCTCCCGGACACGATCGTTCCAAAAAACATCCAAATATCGCCATATGAAAATGCCCAGAGCAGCAAAACTCTCAGAAGAATGTGCTGAAATCATCTTCTAACCAAGAACGGCTTGGAAGGTCAGAAGGAGGGAGCTGCTGTGCTAATACAGGAGTTGAGCCCAACCCCACAGTCACCCTGACCACAGATCAAGTCCCCAGGAAGGCCTCACCAGAGAAGGAGACCCCCAGAGCCTCTGAATCAGCTGAAGTGCCAATGTTGTCTGGAACTAAGCTCACAGTCTGGTGAGTGGGCTGAACCCTGGGGCAGGGGGGAGACTACAGGGGTCTATGCTGGTGCTGAGGCAGCACTTGGATGTTACTACCCCTGCTGAGAACCAGGTGGTAGGTTTGGTAGAAGCGGCCCAGGCTGGGGAGGGGCACAGGCTCGTCAAGCTAACAACCACAACCAAACAAAGCTGGTTGATTAGCAAGTTGGTCTGGGGTCATCTACAGACCAGGGAACAGGCCAGGTGAGTGAGAACCTGATCCTCCTTAAATCATACCACTTGGACTTCTTAAGCTTGGGGTACTGCCAGCCCGGAAACAGTGCCCCACTTTAAGGGACCTAAAAGTCTAGTAAAAGAAAGGCAAGATGAGCCTACAAAGAAAGGTGAGGACCATAAGAAAGTTCTTCAGTAACAAAGAAGACCAAGGGGCACCCTCAGAGGAAGATGTCAACATCAGGGCCTCTATATCTAAGCTTCCAAGAAAAATACAAATTGGTCTCAGGCCATAGAGGTGCTCAAAAAGGACTTTGAAGATAAAGTTAGAGAGGTAGAGGAAAAAATGGAAAGAGAAATGAGGGTAATGCAGGAAAGACATGAGAAAAAAAGTCAACAGCTTGAAAAGTCAAATGGAAAAGGAGGTACAAAAGTTCTCTGATAAAAATAATTGCCTAAGAATGAGGATTGAACAAATGGAAGCCAGTGACTTTGAGAAACCAAGACACAATCAAGCAAATCCAAATAAATAAAAAAATAGAGGGCAATATGAAATATCTTCTGGGAAAAACTGCTGACCTGGAAAATAGGTCCAGGAGAGATAATTTGAAAAATTATTGGTCTACCCTCCCAGGAATATTATAGCCAAATTCCAGATCTCTCAGGTCAAGGAGAAAATATTGCAAGCTGCCAAAAAGAAAGAATTCAAGCACTGTGGAGCCCCAGTCAGGATAGCACAAGATCTAATAGCTTCCACATTAAAGGACCAGAGGGCATGGAATATGATATTCCAGAGGGCAAAGGAAATGGGATTACAACCAAGAATCACCTACCCAGCAAAACTCAGCATAATCTTTCAGTGGAAAAAAAATGGGACTTTAATGAAAAAGAAGACTTTCAGATATTTGTGATGAAAAGACCTGAACTGAATGGCAAATTTGATTTTCAAATACAAGACCCTAGGAGAACCATAAAAAACTGGAGCTGGGGGACATACCTGGGGTCATGCAGTGGGTGACTGTCTTGTGTCTGAGGCCAGGTTTTGGCTGGGATCCCCCTGGGTCCAGAGGTGATGCTTTGTCCACTGTGTCACTTAGCTAGGTGATGACATCTTTAGGGTTAAATTGAGGGGTGAAGGGAATTCACTGGGGGAGGGAGAAGGGCAGAAGTTAAATCCTACATGAAAAAACAGGAAAAGGCTTAGGGAGTGGGGGGGAAGAGACGGGAGAGGATCAGGGCAGTAAATGAATTTTACACTCATCAGAAAAGGCTCGAAGATCTTAAATTCATCAGAGCAGCCTCAAGGAGGGACTAACAGACACACCCAACTGGGTGGAGTAATCTGTTTAATCTGGGCAGCAAATGAGCCTAACACTCATCAGAATTGGCTCAAAGACCTCAATCTCATTAGAATTGGCTCAAGGAGGGAATAATGTACACACTCAATTGGGTGGAGTAATCTCTCTAACCCTGCAGGAAAATAGGAGGGGAAGGGAATAAAGAGAGAGGGGCAAAAGAAGGAAGAGTAGGGGAGGGGACAGACAGAAGCAAATCCCTTTTGAAGAGTGATAGGATGAAAGAAGATGGATAATAAAATAAATATCATAGGGAAGGGAATAGGAATGAAGGGAAAACAGTTAACAATAGTAATCATGTAAAAGAGAAAAAGGGGAAAAATTGTACAAAAAATATTTATAGCAACTCTTGGTGGAGGCTAAGAATTGAGAATCAAGGGAATGTCCATCAGTTGAGGAATGATGGAAAAAGCTGTGCTATATGATTGTAGTGGGATGGTCTTGTGCTACAGGAAATGACAAACAGGATAATCCCCGAGAAACCTGGAAAGACTCATATGAACTGATGTATAGTGAAGTGAGCAGAGCTGGGAGGACATTGTGCATAGTGACAGCAGTATTGTTCAATGAGCAACTGCGAATGACTTTACTCTCAGCAGTGCAATGATCCAAGACAATGCAAAGGAACTAATGAGGAAGCTTACTATGCACCCCTATAGAAAGAACTGATAAAAAGAACACTTGTGGATTGTACATATATAACCTGGTTGCAATCTTATGGAGGGGGGAGGAAAGGGAGGGAATGAGGGAGGGAGAAAAATTTGGAACTCTAAGTTTTATGAAAATGAATGTTGAAAACTACCCTTACATGTAACTGGAAAATAAAAATAAATGTTTGTTGCTAAAAAAATTTTTTTTAAATTCCTAGGTGGGAGGATATCCAATAATTACAAGTCGAGTATAATATTAAAATAAGAAGAAAAGTCAATAAAAGATTCAAAGGAGAAGCAAAACTTTTTTCCCATTTTTTGTTTTGTTTTTTAAATGGCTGCTACAACAGGACAAAGATTAATGACTACAGTTCTAATTTGTGTTAACAGAATTTAATTGGAATGGTGTTTAGATATCACCTAGTATAATACCTTCCTTTCTTTTTCAAATTTTCAAATAAGAAAATCAAAGAGAAATCATTCCAGAATTCACCCCCAGACTCATTTAGCTAGTTAGTGGCAGAGCTGGGATTGGTACCATTGCCTTCCTAACATCTAGTCCAGTGATGTTTACACTGTAATATATTGCTCCTAATGTGATTCACCTATTTTAAATTCATATGCATGTGTACTTAAGTTAGACACAAACATTAGGTTTCTGCAAATTCTTAATGGACTTTTTTTCCTATCAAGTAGCAATTTTAACAGTATAGTGTAGCAATAATAAATCAAACATTTAATAGTAAAGCACTAAAAACACTTACAACAGCTGCCAAAATTATTTTCCTTATACTCAGATTTAATTACACTCTTACCAAACTCTTCAAATGGCTCCTTATTCCCTATAGAGTAAAACAAACTCCTTTTGCCCAAAATGTAAGACCTTCCCGTTAGCACCATTCTAGTTTTCTAGCTTTCTATTCCCTCTTCCATGAGCATAGCCATAATGAACTACTGGAATTCTCTGCCCTTCCACTAGGGGTAGAACTCCCTTTAGAACTTCACATTAAAAAACAAACAAAAAAAACTTCAAATAACACTCTTTACCTCTCTAATGTGCTTTTTCGCCTTGCACTTATTGGTGTCTATATTCTATCCCCTTACTATAAGTACTACAAGGCAGGGACTACAATTTAAATTGTATATCTTAACCACTGTAAGAAATACAATTATAGAGTAGGAACTTAATAAAGGTATGTTGAAATGAACTGAATTAATAACAATTTAATAGAATTATTCCTTTAGAACTAGGACATCAGAGGTCATCTAATCCAACCCTATCATTTTACAGATAAGGAAACTGAAGACCAAAAAGTATAAGTGACTTTGCCAATGTCACAACAGGACTAAGTGGCAGTGACAGGCTTTGAAACCAGTTCTTCTAACCCCAGCACTCTTTCATTATACCATTTGGTCTCCTTGTGTCATTGGTTCCAAAGAACTTGATTACCCATTGATAACAATATATTTTGCAATAAGAGATAGAGAGTACTTCCTACATAGCCTTTAAAGGATTTTTTTTAAACCAAAACAATAGAAATTACTTCATTAAGAAGTTTTACTGTAGACTACACATCAAAATAACTTTGAGGTTTAATCTCACAACCAGAAAATACAAAAAGATGACAAAAATGGGAATCTTCAATGTTGAACGGGTTGTGCAAAGACAGGAACAGTAACCAACTCATCAAAAAAAAATCTAAAAGCAGTGTTTCACACCAATAGCTCTTCACCTCTCCAAAGAAAGGGAGTGGGCCAAGGAGATGTCTTTTCATATCACTTTCTTTTGGGCCAAGCTTTATCATAATATTAGACTTTCTTTGATGCTGCTCAGTTTTTCTCAATTCTTTTCCTCTTTTTTGCTTTTTTGTCCTAAGACTTTCTGCAGGGAAGGGGAGAAAGAGGTATATGATGAGAATTACAGGTAATACAAAAACAAAATATGTCAATAATTTTTACTTTTTTCTTGATTCATTTTTATATAAGTAAATGTAAAACAAAATGTCAACTTTTAAAAGTATTCTACATCATATTCTAGGTCATACTAATTCCTGATTAAAAGATACAAAGTTCAAGGATTAAGAAAAATGTTAGTTTCCAAAATTTTAAAAACACAAATAATCTCAAAAGTCCTAGCAATCATGCCCAGTTTCATCATCAACAAACTCATCAGGAATTTACATTATAAAATTTCTAGGGCTTTGAAGGTTCAATGTCTGATAAACCAATAACTTTCTTTTGTCCCCTTTATTTTTATTTATTGGGGGGGGAAGAGGCAATTGGGGTTAAGTGACTTGCCCAGGGTCACACAGCTAGTAAGGGTCAAGTGTCTGAGGCTGGATTTGAACTCAGGTCCTCCTGACTCCAAAGCTGGTGCTCTATCCACTGCGCCACTTAGCTGCCCCTGTCCCCTTTATTTTTGATCACAAGAACTTCAAGCAGCTAGGTGGCACACTGAATAGTTCTGGACCTGGAGTGAGGAAGACATCTTCCTGAGTCAAATCTGGCCTTAATAGCTGCATGATCCTAGGCAAGTCACTTAGCCCTGTTTGCCTCAGTTTCTTCATCTGTAAAATGAGGTGGAAAAGGAAATGGCAAAACCATTCCAGTATCTTTGCCAAGAAAATCTCAAATGGGGTCACAAAAGTAGGACACAAATGAAATAACAGAACAACAGCCCCTACAATCTACCAAAAAAACTGGCAATTTCAAACTAATCCAAGTGGTTTAAACAAAACCAAAAAAGCTAATGAATCAGTAGTTAGGGCATATATGAACAAGAGGAAGCTTTTGCTATATTATATCAGTAATATGCAGTACAACAGAGTTGAAAATAGGTACTTCTTTATGTTTGTTCATCCTCATCTCTGCAAAACACAGACTGAAATACCATTATGGTGAAACACTTTAACACTTTAATTCTGATAAAACCTAAGTTTAGAACCAGAACTACTAAATTCAGGCCAGGCCTTTACGATAACTATCATTGAACTCTAAGAATTTGAATGAATTTGAATGAAAATAATATAGTATTTACATAAGCAGTTTATATTGTCAAATTGCTTTATGTATCTACCAGTTAAGTCCCCACAAATATTTTACGAGATAACGTATCTCCCTTTAAGTAAGCAAAGTGGAGATAAAAGCACAATTTGTCCAAAGTCGCAATTAAATTGTAATTCTTAGTCCTCTAATTCCACTCAATTTTTTAAAATTTGTAGACATTAAAAGTAAATAATTTTTTTATAAAACAGCATTATCATAGTTTGATTTTCATTCATTCATTCATTCATGGGAATTTTACATGTTCTCTTACACTAATACTGGTAGGGAAAACAGACAGCAATTGAAACATACTTCACTTCTGGATCAGTGTTGAATCTCAAGCTAACATATTCAAAATCTAGTTGTTCATGGTTGATTTTTTTTTTAAGTGAGGCAATTGGGGTTAAGTGACTCGCCCAGGGTCACACAGCTAGTAAATGTTAAGTGTCTGAGGCCGGATTTGAACTCAGGTACTCCTGACTCCAGGGCCGGTGCTCTATCTACTGCGCCATCTAGCTGCCCCTTCATGGTTGATTTTAATCAAATATCTCAAGATATTAAGAAAATTACAAGCACTAAAAGTTGGAGAGGCTGCAAAAAGGCAGGAGCACTAACACAAAATTGTAGTGAACCAACAGTGGCCTTTAGTGTGTGATGTTTAAAGTCTAAATGTGTGGTCGCCTTAAATTAGAAGCTTTAGCAACTGGTCTTTGGGCATTAAGCATTTATTAAAGCATACCTATCTAGCCTAGAGTTCCAGCCTGGTCAGGTTGTTCCTCAAGTCCTCTGCCATGAGTCTGCTTCAACCATGGACTCCCCTCAAACTGAGTGTGGAAGCTTTTTATAGGTCCAGAACAGAGGTGGTCCTTACACACTGCTTCAAATTGATTGGTAGGCATCATCCAAATCCACTGGTTCACTGGACTTGAAGGTGGTCTTGAGTTGAGTTCAAAAGTCCTTAGCTTCTGAGAACAATACCTTCTTAAGGGCAGGCCAGGTATGGTTACAATCTAATAACTTGAAGTAGGCTAATCAGCAAGTCAATCATTCTCACTTAATCCAATCAGTTTAGATTAATATCCAGGTGGGCCTTTGGGTATCTGCCAAATCCCATTATTTTCTTACAAGTGCAACCATTAGGGAAAATAATATGTAATTACATGAAGTAACAAGAATGTCCATATGCCCTTGATCCAGAAATTTCACCATTCAGCATGCACTCCAAGCAGGTCAAAGACAAAAAAACTTTTATATATTCCAAAATAGTTATAAGCAGAACTTGTTTATGGTAGCAAAGAAACTGGAACAAGGATGGTGCCAACCAAAGATGAATGGCTAAACAAATTGTAGTATATCAATGTGATAAAATATTACTAAAGTCAAAGTAATGATTAATAAAATGAGACTTATATAAACAGAAGCAGAGTGAAGTTAGCAGAACCAGGGGAACTATACATGATTACAACAAAGTAAATGGAAACAATGAAACAAAACTGAATACTGCATAATAGTGACTAAGAAGAGTTTAGGAAATACCTTTTACTCCCTCTAGGAGGTGTGTGTTTATGCATGTAGACCACTACAAAAGTTAATGAGTCATTTGATGTATTGGCTAGTTTGCTGAAATGTCTCCCTAACCCCATTTTGGTTTTTATACAAGAGATAGCTTGCTGAGTAGAAGAGGGGAGGGAAAAGGATATATTTGGAAATTAAGGTGTTATAAAAATAAAGAATATTTTTTAAATGTTTTCATCTTTAACATCTGTATCAGGGTTGCTTAACATTTTTTGTGTGTATGTAATAAACTCCTTTGGCAGTCTAGTGAAAACAATGGACCTATTCGAAGAATGTTTTTAGAATACATGGGGGGGGGGGCAGCTAGGTGGCACAGTGGATAGAGCACCAGTCCTGGAGTCAGGAGAGTACCTGAGTTCAAATCTGGCCTCAGACACTTAACACTTACTAGTTGTATGACCCTGGGCAAGTCACTTAACCCCAAATGCCTCACTTAAAAAAAAATACATAGGGAACCACTTATATTAAAATAGTTATCAAAATATAGACATAAAAAAGTTCAGACTCCAGGTTAAGAACTCCTGACCTCTACCAACAACAAAAAATTACAAAGGCTTAAAAAAACTGACAGAAATGTTATATATTTAATCTGCCACCCTATCCTGTATTTTTCTGTTCTATATTGAGAGGCAGTATAGTAAAATGGAAAGTGCAATGAAGTTAGCATGGAGACTCATGTATGGACTCAAGTTCTATCTCCAATGTTATAAAAACTGTAAGTGCAGGCAATATAAAATTTCTGGGCCTTAATTTATTCATTTGTAAAATGAGGATACCAACATAGAGGGTTGTATCAAAGATAATGTAGTAAAACGCTTTCTAAGTTTCAAACTACTATATGTTAGCTTTTAATTATATTGTAGTTTATCAATTTTGCTAAACATGTGAAAAACATACTACCTAGCCTCGCATATAGCTTTACCTAACGAATATCAGGGGTTGGGGCCTCTTGCAGCTTTTCTACTGCCCTCTAACTTACATAAAAATTTATAAATCATTCTGATTCACCCTGATTATATGATGTGCCCTTATATAATACTAGTGAGATATGTTCACAAAATTAAACATTAAAATGAGTTATCTACTTCAAAATATTTCATCATTCAGGGGCAAAACATAAATCCAGAGATGGGCTAGCCCTAGAAAAGATATATGAAAGAAATGAACAGAACAAAAACTGTCCTTAATTGGAAAGGCAACCAGAAGAAAAACTGCATTACAGAATCTCAGAGTAGGAAGATACCTCAGAGGCCCAAAAGTCTAATCCCAACCACCCTTAAATATTATGAGACCCCTCTCATTATTCCTAACAAAGTGGTCATTCAATTGATGTCCTTGGGCAGAAGAGAACTCCTAAGGCAGCCCCATTCCACTTTGGGTAGCTCCATTAGGAAATTTTTTCCTTATAATCCTCTAGATTCTGACTTCCTATAACATATACCTTGGTACAGCCCTAGTTCTACCACTGGGGCCAATTCCCACTTTCAACTATCTTCAAGCCTTTTGGTCCTTGCAAAGTTTCAATAAGAGTCACATATGCCAATCTTGTCAATAAGGAGTTTAAAAGTCAGATTTTCCAGGAAAGCACTCAAACTGAATTTAAGAACTTCCATAATTCATAATGTTGCTTATGAAGACATAATTTCAGGCATAGGGTGATGGTGGCATGGATTTCTCTGAGATGAGGATGGTAAGGAAGGTGAAAGGATTGTATCCACTGTATCTAAAAATAAGTGTATGAAGGCTGGTACAGTAAAATTATAGGTCCTCAAAGCTGACAGGAATCATCAGAGGCCATCTAGTCCAATAGGTACCTAAACAGGAATCACCTCTCCAATATCCCTAATTAGTGGTTTTATCCAACCTCTGGTTGAAGGCCTTCTGTCCTGGAGAACTTACTACCAGGACAGCTGACTCCACTTCTGGACAGCTCTCACCATAAGCACTTTTTTTTTTCCTTTCTTCTACAAAACTGAAATATATCTTATAAACTCCTTCCTCTTATAGCTAGGTTTACTGAACTTCATTTCTTTTCAAAGAAATATCTCAAGTGGAATAATTAGGATCACAGATTTAGAGCTGAAAAGGCCTTCAGTCCACAACTAGTGTGACCTCTGCAGCATTTTAAAAGTGAGAAGCCAGGGTCCAAAAAGATTAAGTGACTTGCCCAAAGTCATACAAGTAACAAATGGCAGACCTGGTTCCTTTTGTGTTTTCATCTCTAGCACCTAGGACAGCATCTGGCACATGGCAGGTGCATAATAAATGTATATTAAGTGAAGTCCTTTTCCCCTTGTACTTAGGCCAATTTAATTTTCTGTTAATTGGTGGCTAACTGCAATCTCTTCTGCTTTCAAATCTTACCAAGAATTATTCTAAAAAGTCACTCGTATGAATTACTGCCTTACTAAAGTACAGCACAATGAACATAATGATAGAATCTTTCAGTGGTCATGGTTACATGCAACCATTATGATTATATAACACACAGATAATAATAGCTAATATTTATATAGCAACTTAGATTTGCAAGGCACTTTTTACATATGGTATCTAATTTAGGGCTATTAATAAGCTTTTGAAGTAGGCACTGTTATTATCCCCCATTTTACATGAGGATTTTGAGTCTTAGAAAAGTTTGGCTAATATGATGAAAAAGGAAAATGATAAATGTTGGAGAAGACATGGAAAAATTGGAACACTAATGCATTGTTGGTGGAATTGTGAAATGATCCAACCATTCTGGAAAGCAATTTGGAGCCATGCCCAAAGAGTTATAAAACTGTGCATGCCCTCTAACCCAGCAATACCACTACTAGGTCTACATCCCAAAAAAGATCATTAAAAAGGGAAAAGACCCTACATGTACAAAAATATATATAGTACCTCTTTTTGTGGTGTCAAAGAATTGGAAATTGAGACAATGCCCATCAATTGACAAATGGTTGAACAAGTTGTGGTATATGAATGTAATGAATATTATCATGGTGTAACAAATGATGAGCAGGCAGATTTCAGAAAAACCTAGAAAGACTAACATGAATAGATGCTGAGTGAAGTGAGCAGAACCAACAGAACTGTACACAGTAACAGCAATATTGTGTGATAATCAACTATCTTGGCTCTTCTCAGCAATACAATGATCCAAGACAATTCTAAGACTCATGATGGAAAGTGGTCTCCACATCCAGAAAAAGAACTATGGAGTCTGAATGAAGATTGAAGCATACTATTTTCACTTTTGGGGGGGTTCTTTTTTTTTTGTTTCTTCTTTCTTGTTGGCCTTTCCCTTTTGTTCTGATTCTTCTCTTGCAACATAACTAATGTAGAAATATGTTTAACATGATTGTAAATGCATAACCTATATCAGATTGCTTACTGCCTTCAGGAGGGGGGAGAGAGGGGAGGGAGGAAGAAAAATTTGGATCTCGAAATCTCACAAAAATGAATGTTGGGGCAGCTAGGTGGCACAGTGGATAAAGCACTGGCCCAGGATTCAGGAGGACCTGAGTTCAAATCCGGCCTCAGACACTTGACACTTACTAGCTGTGTGACCCTGGCCAAGTCACTTAACCCTCACTGCCCTACCAAAAAAAAAAAAGAAAGAAAGAAAGAAAAGAAAAATGAATGTTGACAACTATTTTTACATGTAATTGGAAAAAAATAAAATACTATGGCAGAGAAAGAGAGACAGGCAGATTTAGAAAAGTGAAGTAACTTGTCCAGGGGGGCTAAAGCGAAGTAAAAGTGTCTGAGGCAAGATTTGGACTCAGGTCTTCCCAAAGTCCCTTTCAAATCCAATATTCTATCCACTACTGTCAATACCTCATTTCCATAAAACCAGGAGATGTCTTTTGTTTTATTATTAAAGTCATGAGTCCAGACAGCTTTATAACCCCTTCACCCTAACCTGGTTCTAAATTCAAGAAGTTAAAAAATAAATAAAAGACATAAGCTAGGGGAAAGCTCTTTAATTACATCAAAGTACACAGATGTACAAAGTCTATGTCCATTACAGGTCAGATGCAAAAATCTGCTGATGTTTTAAAATCCAATATGAGATTGTTTTGTCGAGATGTTCAGTAGTATCTGAAGATATAAAAGAAAGGACACATCAGAAACAGGCCAGACAGGAGTCTAGAGTACGCCTGTGGCAGACGATATAAAGGTACTGGAGATACCACAGAGGAAGCATCTTGACTCTCAAGAAGCTTGTCTTCCATTAACTTAAGGCTCATAAGCACAGCCTGTTAGGCAAGAAGAAAGAGTTATGATCATAAAGTAGGGATTCTTAACCTGGTCTGTGCATAGATTTCAGGTTGTGCAGAAACTTGGATGGGAAAAAAATACATCTTTATTTCAAAATTAGTTTCCTTTAAAATTATATGTGCTTTATGCATTTAAAAACATTCTGGGGAGCAGCTAGGTGGTGCAGTGGATAGAGCACTGGTCCTGGATTCAGAAGGACCTGAGTTCAAATCCGGCCTCAGACACTTGACACTTACTAGCTGTGTGACCCTGGGCAAGTCACTTAACCCTCACTGCCTCACAGAAAAAACAAACAAAAAAACCACATTGAGAGCAGATCCATTGGCTTCAACAGATGGCCAAAAGTGCCTATGACACAAAAATGTTAAAAAACAAGCAAACAAACAAAAAAACCCCCTGTCTTCAAGGACAGCTGAAATGGGGAGTTTTTAGGAAAGAACCCATGCAAAAAAATACTGCTCAGGTTTAAAAAAAAGTTATCTAAAATGTACAGAATAAGTAAAACAGAATACTTTAAAGTATACTAGGAGATATATGTTCATCTAAGGCATTTGAGAGGGCTAATACTTTTTGATAAGGCAATCATGCAGGCATCTAATTAAGTATGTAACTACTGACGACAAAAATCAATGAGTGGAGGGAAAGTTGCATGGCAAATTTCAGCTCAATATAAGTGAGTTTTCCAACAGCTATGACTGTGGAAGATGATAGACAAACATCTCTATATATTACATAATTTTATATTCATTTGAATGTCTACATCAATATTTTAGAATATAAATTCTAAAAAAGATGATTACTACACCCACATGAACTTAAATATCCTCAAAATGAGAACTTTATTGATTTTTATGACCTTAAAGAAGTCACAACCCTGAGAAATGTTCTCTACCTTTAAGCAGGAAATTGTGACCTGTCACCTACAAAAAGCTATAAGGAATAATGTCAATGCTAGATCTAGAAGACAACTCAGGGAATAGTCTAACATTTTCATGACAGAACAGGGTTGGCAACATGGCTTCATAGTTAAGTCAAAACCAAACTAGCTGTGAAACTGATTAAATCATGTAGTCTCTATGAGCCTCAGATTCCTAATCTATAAAATGAAAAAGGTGCAACTGATGACCTCTAAAGCCTCTTCCAGGATTAATATGCTATGATTATATGAAGCTGCAAAGTCACAGAGTTACTAACAGAAACAGAGCCAGAATCTTCTGGCTCATAGTTTTTACATTTTGCTACCTTTCTTGTAGACTGAGCAAAAAAAACAAAACAAACACCCAAAATTATGAACAACATTTTAATGATCTTTCAATTAAAAAATAAACCATTTGGGGGCAGCTAGGTGGTACAGTAGATGAAGCACCCGCCCTGGATTCAGGAGAACCTGAGTTCAAATTCAGCCTCAGATACTTAACACTTACTAGCTGTCTGACCCTGGGAAAGTCACTTAACCCTCATTGTCCCGCCAAAAAATAAAAAAATAACATAAATAAAAAATAAGCCATTTGATATACATGCAGCAGAGAGTATGAAATCCTTGCACATAGCAAGCACTTAATAAATGCTGCTTGAATGAAAGGATGGCTCCATCTATAACTGTACTTGCCGACTTCAGTCAGGCAAGTTAATAAAGCTCTTTGTGTCTGTTTCATTAAACATCTAAACACTGAATCTGAGTCACAGATTATAAGACTCTCATGTACACAGAATACTTCACAAATATTAATTTCCATAATTAAGGGGCAAATACTGCAGGAGCAGACAACTGTCTGAATGAGGAATATTAAAATTCTTCACTTGGGTTTGTCTTCTGGTGCTACTTAACATGTGCATTTTGAAAAACTCGAGAGATCTATTTAACTAAACAATTTTCCTTCATGCTTCCTCTCTAAGGAATCCTCAGTTTAAAAAAAAATTTGGAGCATTTTAGTTTAAAGTATTTTACTCTTGAATTTGTAACAAACGTTACAAATAAAAAAAGTCTACATAGACTATTTTGTTTACAATCTTTCTTTCAAAATTGAAAATCAGTACCCTACAGTATTATAAAATTCTACATTCAAACCTACTATAGCTCTTCTAAATGATACCATAAGCAGTGTATGATTCCCTAAAATGTCTTCAAAGCTTATATATTTCACAGGGAATTTAGCAAGATTACAGGAAGACTGATCGTATTGACTCCAATAAGTGCAGAAAAAAATCTACAGCGAAAAAGCACAATATAAATGCAAAACAGTAATGAAACCAACAAAACAATTTCATACTGCTGACAAGAGAATATTCCAGAATGTTTGTAGATGTTTAAATACAGACTAGATGCAGAAAAGTTAAAAGAATGAGAATCTTGGAACTAAAAAGTAATGAAAAGGTCATCTAGGACCGACATTCTTAAATTGTGGGTCATGTAACTCAATGGCAAAAAATTTAGCAACCATAAAAGGTTATGTATACCTATTTTATATACCTATATACCCAGGGTCACATAAACATTTCTCAGGTGAAAAGGGGTCCCGAATGGGACAAGTTTAAGAAGCCCTAATCTAGAAGAACCTCTCACACAATGCAAGAATGTTTTCTATGATGGAAGATTATCTAGTCTCTCCCTAAAAACTTCCAGAGATAGGGTACTAGGTATTCACTGTTGAATAGCTCTAAGCTGTTGGAAAGTTCTTTGTATTCAGCTAAAATCTAGTCCCCATTACTTTCATCCACTGGTTCTATTTGTCTCTAAGAAGCTATGCAGACCAATATCAAATCTCCATTTAGTTATCCACTTCACTAGTTCATACATCTCAGGTTCCTCACAAGAAACAGTTTCCAGAACCCTTTAATCACCTTCTTCTATCCAGATTTGTCAATCTCTTTTAAAATGCCGCACCCATAAATGAATACAATACTGACACTGTGATCTAACTAGGATAGAATTCACGACAATTAACTTCTCATGACCAGAACACTATTCTTTTGCAATTGCAGTCTAAGATTCTATAATGAAATGTGAGTGACATACCAAGAAACCCACTTCCAAGTCTCTGGAGACACAAAGGTTTATAAGAAACATGTAATAAACCTTTGTTTTCAGTTTTTACTATTTCTATAAATTCATTTATATAGAATCAAATACTCAAATTGCAATAATCAGAGGGACGCCTTCTTTTCAAGTATAGAAACAAGAAAAACTTAATTGTTCAGCGATCCTACATTTGTCAATATCGTCTAGTAGGCTTTGTCAGGCTTGTATTAAATGTTCAATAAAAGCAATGATACTCATAGTTCATAGAAAGGAGAAAGCAGATCTGAGCAGTATAGACAATTGAAGGAAAGATCTCTAACTTAATAATTTGATTGTAATAACTCATACACTAATCCACAAACAAATCACTAGTTTATGTGAAACTAGGCTCTAAGGACTAGCTCAGGCAAAACGCAGTTATTTGATTTAATTACCAATTTCTTATCCCTTACAGTTTAGAGATCAATAAGAAACATAGAGATGTCAGTGGTTTAAATTACCAAACAGGAAAGCCAGATATCCATTTCCATATAGCTCTTAAAGACTTTCATTTTTATTCTTGTAATTCTACCAGCAAGCAATGCCAGGCACTTAGTAGGTACTTTAAAATATGTTGAATTAAAAAAAAAACCCACTTCAGGAGATTCAAGGAATTCACAGAAGCAAACATTTAAATCCTGTGGGCTAAGCATAGGCCATAAAAAAGACAATGAAACTACCCCAGGCCATCAGAATAAAGCAACAGGTCTAGACTACAGTTATTCCAACAAAGGTCCCAGACCCACATTAGAAAACTTGTGATTGGCTTTAATTTTTTTTAAGTGGGGAGGAATTAAAAACTTCAATAATGGGATTCAGATCACTAAAAGCATTAGGTCACAAATCTTTCTTTTAAACAATTTCAAATAGGTCAAACAAATTAATTCATAGATTATTAAGACACTGTCTTAAAAGAATCCATTTAAAACATTAAATTTGTTTCAATGGAGTAGATCAAATCTGAAAATATAATCAATACTTTATCTTTGAAACTTACCATTTACTGTAAAAATATGTTAATAAGTTAAAGAAAAATTTTTAGAGAACGCAAGTCTGTTTTTACCTTGACACATACTGGCAAGTTGCATTAACACAAGCACTCAACAAGAGAATAAATTGAGTTCCTCACATATCTCTCAAACCATCTCCTATTTATATAACATACTGACATGCATAATTGGGGAAAATGTGCTAAGCACTAGTTAAAATGTAAACTGTGGATTTATACTCAACGCAACATATTATGATGTAGATACTTGGGGCTTTACATATGCAAGTATCCTTAGCATTAATGTAAACTCTGAGACTAACGCCCTATGCATTGAGATGAAAACATACTCCTAAAAGGCTAACACTGTTTGTATCTTACTTTCCGGTCAAATAGAAATATCTCACAGAGCCCTTACAATTACTTGATGTAAATTTTAAGCTTTCAATAAAAACACCCTCGTGTTTCAAGAATTAGTATCTATTAAATTGACACAAAATTCGCCACAATCTAGATCAAGGCAAAAATAAATAAAAACAAAAACATAGCTATTTGATAAAGCTGTTTTAAACAACTGACATTACTAAACACTTCCTTTCATCCCCTCCCCACCCCAACAGTATACTCTTTTTGAAGAGCCCAACTGTCTTTCCTGAAAACAAAAGTTGTTACTATATAATCTCTCAAGTTTGAGGGCCTAGATTTTTGTAGCCTGAAAACTAGTAGTTTATTTTGTTGTTCACTGATGCAAAGTAACAATCAAATAGGCCAACATACCCTGAAAAAGGCAGAAAAATAAGCCATTTTTCATATTAGGCTTTTTCCAATTCATTATCATATTCAACTAAAACTATATAACAAATCAGAAATAACATGCTGAGGAATACCGTACTATTTAAATAGCATTAAGGAAAGGAGGAATACAAGATGCCACAGAATTTTTAAATTGAATTGATTTGCTAAATTTGAGCCAGGAGATACTCAAACCATTTTAAAAAAATAATTAGCATGCAGTTTTGGAGGTGAGATGAAAGCAGAAAATGTCTGTCAATTTATTCAACGTGTTTAATGGATGCCATAAATCAAACCTTTTCATGAATTTTCTAGAGCATATTCGTGCCAATCTTTGAGCCTGCTATTGTCACTTTCACACATGCTCATAGGTACCACACTGACAAGGAATGATATATCTGTCAACTATTGGTATAGAGATTAAAAGGACAAACCAGTGATTATACATTTTCGTAGCTATGAATATTAAATATTTAACAAAGCTTTTCAAAATAAGCTGCACTATCCATGTCCTTCGAAAGGAGGTCTTTGATTTCTTTTAAAGATTCATTACACTATATCTACCTTTTGTCGATTCCCACCACCACCACCAAAAAGAGGCGACAACCTTTTCTAAATAAGGCACCTGCCTATGGGCGTTTGAGTAAATTTCCAACTGCCTGATTAGAATACTGCCAAAGTTAGGGCAAAACATGATTTTATACGAACACTTTCCTCTTCTAAAAAACAGATATACTCCTAGATTTCATTTTACGTTCAATACTTTTAAATTAAATACAGCAAGTTGTAATTTTAGCTAAAAGCCCTCCGATAACTCACTAGCTGTATAATTGCTACATCTGGTGGCAACATATTTGAATGCAAGGAGCCAGAAGTTGGACAGCAATTGTAACAGAAAAGAGCAAGAATGACTTGCGTGCACATAACCTTTATGCTGATATTCCACATAACGTACATGCATACATATATACATACATACATACATACATAGAAATCCACACTTATCCTTTTCGGTTAGCAAGGAAGTGTTCCACTTACACTAGGAAACAAGAATGCACAAACACTCCAGAGGTGATGGGGAAGGAAAGTTGCAACCATTTGGAGGGGGTGGTTTAAGAAACGTGCCTACGAGAAGGTTCTTCTTTTCAATGACTCTGGGGGCGGCGCAGGGGATCAAAGTCCTCCACGACAACATTTTTTCCCCAGAACGTTTCTCTCGAATCCCTCCTAGGAAGAGACCCCCTCCCTCCTGAGGGGCAGCCTGAAGCACGCTGGCCAGTTTCAGGCAGCACAGAAGCTTTCAGGAAGGGGACCGCCTCTGTGGGAGGAGTGCAATAGGCTACGGGGAAAGGGGAGGGGGTACAAGAAGGATGAAGGCAGTGGGGGAAAGGGGGGGGGGGAGGTGAAATCCACCATCGATTTAGGAGAAGGGTGTTAAAGAGTAACTAAGCTTCCAAGGTTTGTCTCCAGGAGCAAGGTCGGACCCTGAGGCACGCCAAGAAAAGTCGTGCGCCCTGCCCGCCCCTCCATCTTCCAGTGGCCCCCCGAAGCACCCCATCACCCCCTTCACCCCCGGCGGCAGCTCTCGCCGCAGGCGACCTCCCGGCCAGCTCGGGCCACCCCATCCCCCACCTGCAGGGTCCCCGGGAGGAGACTGGGGTACGAGGGGGCGCCCCGACCGGAGGAGCGGCGCGGGGCGCGGCGCGGCAGTATTTACCTTCCTTGGGCCTCCCGGATGGCGGCGTGTGATTCAGCAGGGACCTGGCTGCCGCTGCCGCTGCCGCTGCCGCCGCCGAGCCCGGGGTTGGAGACGTGGAGAGCTGGGACCAAGATGGCGGCCCCTCCAAACTTCCACTGCTACTTTGGACACTCATCAAGCTACTTTCTGGGAAGCGGACACCCCCCCGGCGGCGGCGGCAACGGCGGCAACGGCGGCACCGGCATCCGCCTCAGTCATGGCCGGGGCCGTGATGGGGAGGGAGGGGAGGGGAGGGAGCGGAGGAGAGGGGGGAGGGAAGGCAAAGGAGGGGGGGGGGTCGTCGAGGGGGGGATTCCTGGGGGGCGCCGGCAGGAGGGCGCTCAGAGGGGAAGGGGAGACCCCGGCGAGGTTTCCGCGGGCACAACCTGCCGGCCCCTCCGCAGTGCGTCCGTCTGCCCCCGCTCTTCGTCCCTGTCTCCGAGGCAGCGGCGGCGGCGGCTGCTGCGCTGGGGCGGGGGGGCTGGGGCTGGCGGCAGAGGAGGCGGCGGCGGCGGCGGCGGGGTAACCTCTGCATCAGTTACAGGAGAAGAAGGAGGAGGAGGAGGAGGCGGCAGCAGCGGCGGCGGCGGCGTCACGCGCCGCCTGTGCAAACACTATCGCGAGGCTCCTGCACCTCCGGTAGCGGCGGCGGCCGCGGGAGCATGCATCGCGGGGGGAGGGACGGGGGGGGGGGGCGGAGGGAGGAGGAAGAGGAGGAGATGGGTGGGAAGGAGCTACGGAGGGAGGAGATGATGGTGATTGACTCCCCCCCCATCTCCTCCTCATGGGCGAGCCCTCCCACCCCCCCGCCCCGGATCCCAGTGCAAAGTGTGAACACCAGTCACCCTGGCAGCCCGAGCTTCCCACCCTAACTGGAGCTGGCGGAGGACTCCCCCTCCGCCTGAGGCTCGCCCCGCACACGCGCTCCTCCGCCTCCGCCTCATCGTGCCTGCTGAAAGCTAGTGGTCTCCACGGGCGCCGCCGCTGCCAGCAGTTCCAGCCGCAGCCACCTGACTTCCCTTTTTTTCTTACGGAAGCTAGGGTTACTGAAAACCCACCCACCCTGGGACCCCTTCCCATCTACTCACCCAGCCCACCCCCTTTTTTTGGCTGGGGATGAGGACTGTACGTTGTGGAAGAAAAAAATGCCTCTCCTGCAGCTGCTTCGCTGTCACTTTGTGGCCGTTTTCAGTCTGAAAAGTTTAAACTAGACGGTTTCTAGTTCTCCAATTCCTAGATCAGTCATGTTCCGAATGCTGCCTAAAGTCTGACATACAGCAAAATGGGAGTAACGCTGACTGTTTAAGAAAAGAGGAATGGAAAAGACTACTTAATGCAACGTTTTGTAAAAAAAAAAAAAACGAGGTCCTCCAATGAAAGGAATTGCAAAGTATTGTTGCCATATTTGAAAAAAAAAAGTCCTTTATCAAAAATTGCGGAAAAGTTTAACTAAAGTAGCAAGGTCTTTATACTATATTCGTTTAATACTTTGTTTAATAATAGCTAGAAATTATAGAGTGCTTTAATATATGTGTGTATGTATATATATAATGCATATATAACTATATATAGCTATGTGTCCTATATAGTCCATATATATCTATATGTGCTGTATAGTGCATGTGTATAGCTATATAGCTGTATGCATGCACTATATATCATATATATTAATATATAGCTCTACATATACATGCACTATATACCCACGTATATATAAAACTATATACATACACACACTGTATTATTTCCATTTTGTAAAGAAGAAAACAACCTGAGAAGAGTTAGGAGACTTGCCCAGGGTCACACAGAGAATTTGAAACAGGATTCAAACTCAGATCTTCCTTAGTCACGCGCACTCTATGCACCATGCCACGTGGCTGTTTATAGAACAGTGCAATACTCTTATAATGTTCTCTCTCTCTCTCTCTCAACTATGGTAAACTAAGATAGATGTAATTTGAGAAGAGCAATGGGTTTGAGATTAGCACTAGCTTGTGGAAATCATTTAACTTGTGTGCCTCTTCCTCATTTGTAAAATGAAGATAAGGTACCTGCCTCACACAAAGCTTTTTGATAAACAAATAAGAATACAGTAAAAGTATTTTGTAATCCATTTTGTACCCTACAAATGTTATTTCCTAGAAGCACAATTTTGGTTACCATATAATCACCGCATATCTTGCAGTTATTTGCAATATGTCTGGTCTTTGGAAGGTATCTCTTACACAAAATGGAATGCAGCATATCAACTCGGGAAAATTAGAACAAAATGTTTGTCTTTTAAAAACTAAATTGGATGGAGCCCTAAAAAATGTATACTCCGATTACCTTAGAAAATAACATTTCTATTTTTCATTTTTGTAATTGTGTGTTTCATATACTAATACTTTGTCTTCATAGAATATTTTATTTGGATAGCACCTTGAAGTGCCAATCAGACACTTGCTTAGGAATTGTACTACTCAGACTTCTTATTTTGGTAGATTTTTCAGTTAGTTACTTCTGCAATTCATATTAATAGATGGATATTAGCACTTAAAATATTTTAAATAAAGTCTCATTGATATTAAACTCATTTAAGTGAATTTGGAAAGAAGGTAGGAAATGAGTCTTCAACTAATAAATAGGTGAGATTTTTTAAAAGTATACTCAATAAAAGAACATACATTTATATTAAAACGATGATTATTAATAAGAATAAGGATAGCTAGCAGTTAAATAGCTCCTACTATGTGCCAGACTAAGCACTGGGCTAAGCACTTAACAAATATCTCATTTGATCCTTATAACAACCCTGGGAGGTAGTAAAACTATGCCTTGATGTTTTGTTTTGTTTTGTTTTGTTTTGTTTTGGGTGAGGCAATTGGGGTTAAGTGACTTGCCCAGGGTCACACAGCCAGTAAGTGCCAAGTGTCTGAGGTCGGATTTGAACTCAGGTCTTCCTGAATCCAGGGCCGGTGATCTATCCACTGCACCACCTAGCTGCCCCTATACCTTGATTTTAAGACCAGTAAATTTGGCCTCCTAATTTCTCAATCTCTTGTCTCTTTCCTCTCCAGTCCCTCCTCCATATAGCTGCAAGATTGTTATTCCTAAAGCACAAGTCTGTACATATCATTTCCTTGCTCAAGAAGCCACAGTGTCTCCCTATGGTCTAGGACAAAATACAAACTTCCGGCATTTAAATGATTCTATTCTTCACAGTCCTACTCCAGCCTACACTTCCTAGGTTTATTGCATGTTACTTTCCTTTTACACACTCTACAATCAAGCATTTATTACATACCAACTATGTGCCAAGAACTATACTATGTTCAGAGAAGACAGAAAAAAATGAACCCCCTGCCCTCAATGAACTTACAAAGAGACAATATGTGATATATAAATATATATAAAATAAGCATAAGGTAATTTATGGGTGGAACAGAAATCAGGAAAAGTCTCATGTAGAAGGTATCATTTAAACCGAAACTAGGGATTCCTTGAGGTAAAGGTAAGGAGGGAATGAATTCTAGATATCAGGTAGACTGTGCAAAGGCACTAAGAGGGAATATTAAATGTCACCTGTGAGAAACAAGTCCAGTTTGCCTACTATAGAGTGGAGGAGGGAGAGGAAAATATAATAAGGTTAAAAATATTGATTGTAAGAGCTGAATGGTGCTTTAAACACCAAAGAGTAGTTTGTAATTTGATAATCAGGATAATAGGAAACCACTAGAGTTTATTAAGCAGGGAACTCACATGGTCAGACCTGTGCTTGAAGAGTATGACTTTGGCAGCTGTGTGGAGTATGTTTTGGAGAGGGGAGAGGCTTTAGGCAAGGAGACCAATTAGAAGGCTATTACAACAATCCTGGTAAGGAGTGCTAAGATTGTGAATGATGGTAGCTTTGTGAATGGAGAGAAGGGGGTGGATGCCAGAGATATTGTGGATGTACAAATAGGAAGGATTTGGCAACTGAATGGGTATGTAGGGTGAGGGAGAGAAGTGGAAGATGACTCAAAGCTTGCAAACTGGACAGTAGCTTGAAGAACAGCAATGACTACAAAAATAATGTCGTCCAGAAGAGAGATTGGTTTGAGGGGGGAGGTTTGGAGAGGTTGTTGAATTCTTTTTGGACATGATGAGTTTGAGATGCCTTTGGGATAAACAGTTCAAAATGTCCAATAGGCAGTTCGTAACCCGGATATTAGTCAAACTGATCTACCTCCTCTTCTCTAATACCACATTCCATCTCCCATCCCAACTTTACACAGGCTATCCCAAATGCCTGACATGCTCTCCCTCCTTACTTATGCTGCAGCAACTTCCAGGCTTTGTTCAAGACTTAATTTGAGTGCCACCTAGTTGCTCAGGCCTCCTCCCCACCCCCCCATTCCCAAAAAATTACTCTGTATTTATCCTGTAGTTACTTATCTATGTGCATATTGCTTCACCCAATAGATTATACTCTCCTGAAGGGCAGATTGTTGTCTCTGTATCTTCATTACCAAGGAGGCGATTAATAAATGCCTTTGGTTGTAATAAAAATAAACTCCAAATCTCTTATCTCTAGTCTGATTCTCCTGAACCTCATTCTCATATCTCCTATTACCTGCTAGACATATCCACCACCTGCATGTTATAACAGCAATCTCAAACTCAACATGTTCAAAACTGGAACTCATCCTCATCTCCCCTGGACTCAACATTGCTTCAAACTTTTCTATTTCTGTGGAGGATCACCCAGATTCATAACCTTGAACTGTAATGCTTCCTCCTCCCTTACCTCCCCCCATCCAATCTGCTCTCTTACTGATTTGATCTCCATAATGCCTGATATCATCACCATATCTTATCAGATAGTCACTATTCTACTTCGCACCCATATCACCTTGCACTTGGACTACTGCAATAGTATCATATTAATTATCCTTTCCAGTCTCTCCCCTCTCTAAAACATCTTCCACTCAACCATTAAACTAATCTCAAGGAATAGGCCTGACCTTGTCATTCCCCTGCCCCCAAACTCTTCAGAATCTCCCCATTGACTGTAGGATAAAATACAAATTCAATTTTATTAAACATTTAGAATCCTTCCGAACCTGCCCCTAGCCAACCTTTTCAACTTTACTTCACATCACACCCTTTGTATATTCAATGTTATAGTCCAACTGGATTTCTAGCTATTCCCTAAATTCAACATGCAATCCTATATCTCATCTCCCACCTCCATGAAACCAAAAAAGCCATCTCCCATAGCTCCAGTGCATTTCCTCACATTGCCCCAGAGAATCCTAGTCTCTTTCAAGGTTCAGCTTGAGGGCAATTTCTTTGGTAAGGCTTTCCCCAGACCCCTCCTCCCCCAGTTGTTTGTCTTCTCCCTTCACTTTGCTCAGAGCATTTAGTTTGCTCTTAGTACCAGTCATTCCCTAGTGTATTTTACTTACCCCCTAACAATATCCCCTAACAGAATATAAGCTTCTTAAGAGCAGCAAGTCTTTTAGAAGTACTATTAAACATTTGTTGAATTAGATTGAGGCAGCAAATGTAGTAGAAAGACTGAAAGACAAAAGATTCTTATTCTACTCCTGCTTTGCAACAAGCTACTGACCAAGTCACAAACTCTCTGGGTCTCAACTTCCCTACCTATAAAATGAAGGGGTGGGGCTATATGGCTGCTAAGGATCCTCCCAAACATACATACATACATACATACACACATACACACACACACTATACTATACTATTTATCAATAATTCAAATTCTATAGATCACCATCATTCAATAGTCCATCTACTAGGTATTAGTATCCAATTCCAATAGAGCAGATTTGATGGAGAAGCCCTCATTCTATATACCTTAGATTCTTTAATTAACCTACCGAACTATACTGTATTTTATTAATACCTGACATTTTGTGTGTTTCTTTTTTACATTAAAATGTAATTATAGCTGTGTGACTCTGGGCAAGTCACTTAACCCTCATTGCCCTGCAAAAAAAAAAAGTAATTATAGTAGCTTAACATCATCAAAAATATCTTAATAGAGTAAAAGCTCTCATACTAGGTGCTATATAGAACAAGTTAAACAGGCAAGATTCTTGCCCTATTAGAGCTTACAATTTAAGACATTCAACCTTAACTTACGGAGGAAAAAGACCTACAGACATATATTAAACAGACAATCCAATAGATCCAACAGACAAAACCAAATTAAAAAGAACTAGCCACTAGCTGTGTGACCTTGGGCAAATCACTTAACCCTCATTGCCCTGCCAAAAAAAAAAAAAAAACCTAGCCACTTCATTTCAGCCTAATTGGGAGAGGGTGAAATCCAGAAAGCCTCTTTCTGAATGAAGGGAGAGATTTTTAGCAATGGGAAATGGGAAAAGTTGCCATATGAGGGATATTATGAAAAAAAATAAGGGAAAATAAGAATGGCATAAACAAGTAAAGGTAACTGAACAAATTTGCCAAGGAAGACTAGAAAAAAAAAGGATTGGTTTCTTTTTGTTTTGTTTTAAGAGAATAGAAGGTACAATGCAAGAATGAAAGTAATCAGAGATTTTCTGGTGAAAAGGCTTAGAATGAAGTCAAGATCTTTCTCATCCAAAAGGCGATCATGTTTTACACCACGTATAATGGTCCTATATTTATGTACCTTAGCAACTATCTCCAACAAGCTCAAAGTACAGTAGAAACTGTGTGGGACCCTTTTTGTCATAAGAAAAGAACTGGAAATAAAGTAGTTGCCCATTAATTGAGGAATGGCTAAACAGATTCTGATGCCTGGAGGGTAATAGGATATTATTGACCCTTAAGTAACAATGCATTTTAAGAATTCAGAGAAGATTAGAAAGTTATATAAACCCATAAAGAGTAGAGTAAGCAGAACCAGGAAACAATATACACAACTACAACAATGTAAATAGAAACTAGAAACATGGTATAATTATGACTGTTTGACATCAGAGGAAAGCTGATGAAATAAATACATCTTCTGACTTTCTTTGCAGAAGTGGAGAACTTCGAGTCAGCATTGCATAGTAAATAGGGCACAGCAAAACCTGGATTCAAATCCCTATTTACTAAGCTGTGTGACCCTAGGCAAGTCATTTAATCTGTTTCTCAGTTTCCACATCTGTAAAATAAGGGAGCTGGGACTCAGTGGCCTCTAAGGTACCTTCCAACTCTAAAGCTATGATAGATTGTATATTACATGTAATTTTTACCAAGCTACCTAAATACTGGTAGCATATTGTCTCATTTTATACATAGCTGTTTGCATGTTATCTCCCTCATTAGAATGTGAGCTCTCTAGAGCAGGAACTGTTTATGTCTTTCTTTTGTATCCACAGAGCTTAACACAGTGCCTGGAACATAGTATGTGCTTAATAATGCTTATTTTTGTTAGGCAATGTGTTGGGTTTACTAAACTGCATCCCCTACTCCCCACACACATACTTTCTCTTTTCTTCTTTGTTATAAGAGATAACACTATAAGTAATGGAAAGGGGAAGGATGGATACTCTTGAAGATGATGTAAAAACAAGATATAAAAAAATTATATTAAAAGAAAGTGATAGATTTGTAGTCAATTTGAGTTTGAATTTCAACTCTTTCATTTACTACCAGTTTGACACTAGGCAAGTCACTCAGCCACTTTTGGCCTCAATTTCTTTATCCGTAATATTAAGGGATCGACGAGATGATCTTTAAAGTCTCATCCAGTTCTAAATCTACAATTACATGAATTCAGCAGATGGCATGGGTAGTATAACAAAATATGCATGCCTTTGATGCCTCATAAAATCTTATTTCTCTCAAAATATGGAGAAACCATTGATGCTTATTGCCACCCTACTTGTCCTCATTCTCCTTTAACCACTCCACCACAAAGAATATCTTGCATGCAGCTGGCACTCAAGCAACTTTGGAATTGAAAATTCCAATAAGGTACAGTGGCAAAGGAAGCTGTGGATTGATCCTATCAATCACTTACCTGATTATAAGTCAGTAAGCAGGTGAGGTCTAACCAGGACATATGCAGAAGTCATGCCCACTACAAAAAGGTAGGGACAGCCAAAGTCCCTCTGACGCATTACATATCCACTTTGTTGGCCAATAGTTTTAATTCTGCTTGCAGTTCATTTACTAGAGTTCACTGCCCATCTGTTGTAAAGAGTTAACATAATAAATGGCAGGTACAACTCTTCCCCCATCCATTCCCAAACTAACTGCCCCAGCCAATCCTTTTTCTTCCTTTTATGTACACATATGCAAATCTGAGATTGTCTAAGTGTCATTGCTATGATCTGCTTAAACACTTGTTTTAATTTAAAACTTTTTTTAAAAAACAGCTCAATTATCCTGTGAAGAAAGGTTATTTTGTTCAATGTGGTGCAGGAAAAAGTATATTGGTTTTGGAATTAAAGGACTTACGTGCCAATCACTTAGTACCTGTGAAGCCCCTGCCAAGCCATCTAACTTTCTGGGGCCTTGTACTTCTGCTAAACCATCTTCAGAATCAATGTATAGATGGTTTTCTAACTGCATATAGTGCGTATACATGTGTACATGCATGGGTATATTACAAACACATATGTGTACAGGTATGTGTGCCTCTCTGTGTGTACATATATATGTATACATGTGTGTATATACATTATCTACCCTACTACTTTAGATGGTTTTCTCCAACTCTTTTAACCTATTTAGAAGCTTTGGTCCATACAAAACCAGAAAACTGGAATTGCCAGTTTCTCAAAATTGATTCATAAGCCCGGGGTTAAAAGAAAAAAATGTTACATACTTGGCAACCCTGACCAGCTCCAGGATACTTTTCCTCCCCCAGCGTTAGCTGGAAGTTGTTCTCCAAGGACAGTAATATTACGAAATGTTTACCAAAACAAAGTACAACATTCAAATGGTACTCATATAGCAAATTTACAATTGACACTATACCTGTTAACAAGGCAGACTGTTTCTGGAAAATAATTTAAAACATACAAAACCCATTATATACTATTGTTCTGCTTTACTTGGCAGTGATATTATTAGCACAGTTGAGGTACAAGTATTGTACATTACATGGAAGAACAGAGAAGACCAAATGTTAAGTGCCTTGACCCCTGCTTCTGCAATAGAAACTTTTCTTTTTTTTTTTTTTTTTTTTCAGGGCAATGGGGGTTAAGTGATTTGCCCAGGGTCACACAGCTAGTAAGTGTCAAATGTCTGAGGCCGGATTTGAACTCAGGTCCTCCTGAATCCAGGGCTGGTAATAGAAACTTTTCTAGGCAGGAAATTAGGTGTTTGTCTTTGTCCAAATAACAAAGATCCCCAAGTATGTATAGTAGAAAATGAATACCAAACCTCCTGGATTCAAAATTCTGAAATCATTCAATGTTTGCCCAACATATGTCAAGAATTTACACACAGTCAAGACAATATGAAAAGTCTAAATATTTTACCTCATGTTCTTTTAGAAACTTCAAAAACAACATAGGAATCCCAAATCTTTCCTTCTAAATTATTTAAAATGCTACTGCCTAAATGTGTCCTATATATAAATAGCATAATTAGTTACAAACGTTGTTTATCGTGGGCAAGTGATAAAGAAGGCTTATTTATAAATATGACTATATGAGATGGGCAAGTCAGCTTTGAAAAAGACTATGAGTTAATATTTGTACTTGTTTGCAATGCTAATATATTGATTTATTGTCATTTCCCTTCTTCCTAAACTTGTTCTCATTCCATGTAATAATGCAGTTCAAGATTCTGTTCCATTTTGATGCTTACCATGGTTTGTTATACTTCTAATTTCACATTTTCTCAAATTCCTATTTGAACTCCTCCTTTCTTAGTCATTAGACTTCAAACTTTTTTCAAATCCCTCCTAGAAAATGATCTCCTAGTCTATTATCATTATTTCTAAAAGTAAACTTTTTTCTCCAATACAAAAGACAAAAACAAAAAAATCCCTCAATTCCCCATTATCAAATCCTATTTCATTTACAAGTCAGAGTATTTTCAAATGATGATATTGATAGATGCTTTAAAAATGTTGGGACAATCAGAACTCTCCCAAAAGCCTTTATGGAATATCCACATATACATTTAATATTTGATAATGGTACTAGCAAGTCTTAAACCCAGAAGAACATTCCTTTTGACTCTTGGTTGCCTCTTTGGACTTACTTGAACCTTCTCCTAACAAAACAAGGTTCATCACAGTGCGCTACAGCTCACAAGCGGTATAGCTACACTTAAGTTCTATGTTCTAGTGACAAAGAACCTAAGCAGAGACAAACTATTTCTAGCAACATTACCCAGAATTTCACACCTCATGGGTGTCTACAATTAGGCAATTTTCTGTGTGCTATTTTTCTCCCTAAATTTATCTATACTTGTTTAGCTCACCTCCTTATGGACTGTGGGAATTGTTTGCTCTCTATGTGTGTGGTTGGTATATTCATCTTATTCTGACATTTTTAAGAATTTAGGTTGCCTTGGAGGTGGGGATGTTTCCTTCATGTTATATTGGATTTGGGGGGCATAATACTTCCAAAGAAAAGGGAAAAAAAATATTATTTTCTGGCCCCTTTGCCGAAAATGCTGACAGAAGAAGAGTCTTGCACCTACATTTCTGGTAATGGAGAGAATTCTAGATTAGGATCCAAAAGACAAGGCCCCAAGTACTAATACTTACTACTTGTGTGACCTCTGGCAAGTTGCTTGGTCTTCCTGGGTCTCAGTTTCCTCATCTGGAAGATAAAGGGGTCAGACTAAACTATCTGTAAGGTTCCATCCAAGTCCAAGTCCTATACATATTTAAGGGGCTTACCTGGGTGAAGAAAAGGTGAAACAAACACACTGCAGTACTACCTGAGACCTCCTTCCACTCACTACCAGTCAGGAGGAAGGTCAAGAGGGGAGAACAGTCATGAATTCAGGTGCAACCCCTCCCTGCCTGATTTCACCACAAGAAATGTTAAGGCCCAAGGAGGCACTTACACTCTAATCCCATTCCTGCATGGAAGGTGACACCTGGGATGAAAGGCAGCACATTGAAAATGAAATTCTGAGTTTTTCTCTGCCACTCATAGTGCAAACATAACTTTTCTTGTGGGTTCTAATTAGGCAGCAAGAGTATGTTACTTAATCTTGGTCTAGTGCTTTTAAAAAGGTGCCACATTGTAGGTCATATGATTCAAAACCATAGCTGTATTAGCTAAAAGCACCCATTTTTTATACAGCACACAGAACATGGCCAGTTTAGTCACTCAGGGAGTTGTTTGTTTTTGAGATCAGGCACTGTCCATTCATAGGAGTCCATATCTGATTTGGTCTGTGTCTGATTCGGATGCAAGGCATTTCTCTGGACTCTTGAGAAAATGAGCAGCTCTCTTCTAAGCACCTGACCTTGAATTAGCAGTTAATGAGAATGATTAAAAATAAAAACATGTTGATCAGGGGAAAAATAATTCATACACACCTAAGGCCCCTGAAGAGACTAATTGGTTTTTGTTCCTGTGTTGTAGTTGCTCTTTGACTGTGGGGGTTTCCTATTTTGTTTGGACTCAAAATTATAAGCCGTCTTAATTGCATAATAGCTTCAACCCTTAAACTTCATTATCTATAACCTTAGTTTCCTACTGAAATCCCCAGGCCCACCTAATTTCTCCCTTTGACATCTCATTTTAATGATAGGTAAATGGCCTTTTGAGGTCTTTTCTAGCCTTTTCCTTATCTCCCTTTTCCTATTATTAGCTTAATTTTTTTCTTCTCTCTTTAGTCTTCTTTTGGTAAATGGTCCTTTCCTCAGTTAACTTTTCCTTTTGGTACTTTCCTGAATTGGTCTAGAACAGAAGTATCCAACATATTGAGGCCAGAAACTGCTTAGTGCAGCCTGAACCAGATTAAAATGTAATTGGGAAGGGGCAGCTAGGTGGTGCAGTGGATAAAGTACCAGCCCTGGAGTCAGGAGTACCTGAGTTCAAATCCAGCCTCAGACCCTTGACACTTACTAGCTGTGTGATCCTGGGCAAGTCACTTAACCCCAATTGCCTCACCAAAAAAAAAAAAAAATGGAATTGGGAAATATTTAACAAAATAAGTGAAAATACCATAAAACAGATAACATTACATTTTAAGAATAAGTCAATATGTGACCCACAGTAATCCTTAAATATGGTTTAATGGCCCCAGTTTCAATTTTAATTCTATACCACTGATGTGGTGGGGGTACTGTACCAGATTATATGTATCTGCCCCCTAAATATTGCTGGTTATGGGGCACAACTATTTTTTAGGTTCAAAAATAACAAAGTAGCTAACCTTCCTGTCAGTATCCCATAAAAGGAGAGGTTAACCTAAGCTTACACACACATGCTTGTCTCCTTTCTACCAAATGCTAGTTGTACAGAAGCTCATCACAACTCATGAATAGCAAATTGATCCATTTGTCCAAGCAAGTAGCAAACAAAAATCAGAAAAATTCTACAGATTAGAATATATGAGATGATATGCAATGAATGAGCTCTTTAGATGGAAGTAATCTGTGATTTCACTCAACCAAGAGTGAGATGTCACTCAATCAATCCTACCCAAGGAGAAAGTCCCCAAAGTTTTTAGGGATGCAAGCTGAAAATCAGAGACATGTTGAGGAGCTAACTTCCTCTTACATGTCTGCAAAAGAGTCTTTCCTTTTCTCTGCCCTAGAGTCTGTCCCAAAGAGAGCCTGAAACCATGCGAATCTCACAAAGCAGGAAGGAAGAATGATTCCCCCCCTAGAAACCTTGTACATCTACTCTACCCCTCACATAGGAAAGTAATGTTAAGTCATCATTCTTTCTACCAATAAGGAGAGTCTTATGCAAAATGTTCCAGCCTTGAAACCCAGGTTACATTCACATTCAGACTATACCTTATACTGTAGTATCAATGAATAAATTGAAAATCCATTCCTAGGTTCTTAACTTGTGGTCCACAAGTCTATTGATAGATTGCCAGGTGGTCCATGAACTTGGATGGGAAAACATTTACATTTTTATCCCAATATAATTGTTTTCCTTTGTATTCTTACATATTTGATGCATTTAGAAACATTATTTTGAGAAAGGGTCCAAAGACTTTAACAGATGTAAAAAAAAAAAAAGATTAAGAATCTCTATGCTTCAAATAAAACATTTCTCTACCAGACTGTAAGATCCATGAGGGGACATACCATTGTTCTGTCTAAATCTTATTCTCCCCCACAACCTAGCACTGTGTTCTACACATAGCAGGTATTGAGTAAATGTCTGTTGAATTGAATGTCATTAAATTAAAAGCCCTCTTTTGCTATAAAATTCATTCATATCACACCCTCTAAGATAAAAAGTCAAAACAATGATAGTTTTTTTTATCCAGGAAATTTAAAGAATTTTGAATTTGTTGATAACATCTTCAACTAGAAGATACTAATTAGAATTCTCTCCATATGACAAAAGAATAAACTGAAGTAGAGGATGACTAAGTCAGTTGTAAATTATTATAGTTCAACAGGTTTAGGTCCTGGATGAAATTAGAAAAAATTTTATACAAGCTAAACTGTATGGAAATAATTTCAATAAAACTAAGAATGAAAACTCAGCATTGTTATTGGTGCTCAGAGAGTCATTTGTAAATATGAAATTATGCCCTTTGACCAGTCACCCTACCTCCCTGGGCCTTGCTTTTCTGTTCTACTAAAAAAAGGAAATTGGACTAAATGACAAGTAAGGTTCTTTCCAGCTTTAAATCTCTGATAATATTGTGGGAATATATATATATATATATCTATTTATATCTATCTTTATTGCTTAAGCCAAAAGATTTTCTAAAAAGAAGCTGTAACATTGGACTAAGCAATAAACATATTCAAGTTTTCACAAAGATGGAAGAAGTACTCGAGACAGATGTCTCAGACCTTTAAGTTTATTCAGTGATGTAAATAGGAGACAGTTTAGCTTAATGGAAGCTGAAATATAACAAAGATTTTTCTACTAATCACACAGCTCCTTTCAAAGGTATTTTATTTTGCAAATATATTTTTCAACAAATTAAAGGATCATCTGTTTTTCTACAAATAAAGGGAGAGAAAAACTAATGTTGGAAACATTGAACAAGGTTTTGTACATAGAAGTTATTAATGTTAAATTAAATTCTGTCTTGTAACACACTACTAGGGACCACTCTTCAGAGTGACTTTATTTATTTATTTTTAAAAGCTTAAAACTGTGCTAAGAATTTTGGTAAACTGTATGTATGTATATATATATATATATATATATATATATATATATAAAATGAAATAAATATAAGATTTTAAAATGGGTTGCTACCAGTAAATTCTGTCAAAGTAGGCAGTTTGTGAATTAAAGCTGTTGCTAAGAGAAATGCTATTGTATCCATGTACAACAATCAGATAGACCAAGATCATAATTACTATACTGAAGAGTCATTGGAAGAAGGTAGGAATGACTTACTTTAGTAACAGTAGACACTACCTATTTCAGGACTTTATGAACCTTAGTAAAGTCTCTCCTTGGCTTACTATCTTAATTCTGACTTGTAATTAGCCCTTTTTCCACTCCCACCCCTCCGGCTTTTTAAACTCTTACTTGCATTTGTAACTCAGCTCACATTCCTTTTTCTCAGTCTGTCTGAATCATATTCTGTTGTACTGTTAGGATGCCATACATACTATTTATTGGAGGGCATGACCTGAGATCCATCCTCAAGAATTGTATTTTTTAATTTACTTTTGTGCCAACATGGGCACAAAAATAGAATTCTTAAATAACCCAAATCTTAGAAAATGAAATTGAAAAAACCATAAATGAGCTCCCTAAGAAAAACTCCCAGGACCATATGGATTTGTAAGTGAATTCTATGAAATATGTAAAAACAATCAATTCTATTACTATAAAAACTATTTGAAAAATAGGCAAAGAAGGAGTTCTATTGAATTCCTTCTATGACAAAAATATGGTACTGATACCTAAACCAGAAAGAGCAAAAACAGAGAAAGAAAAGTACAGATCAATTTCCCTAATGAATATTGATACAAAAATTAAAATAAAACACTAGCAAGGAGATTATAGCAATATATCATCACAAGAATCATATACTATGGCCAGGTAGGATTTATACAAAGAATACAAGACTGATTCAATATTCAGGAAAACTGTCATTATAACTGACCCTATCAATAACAACACCAACAAAAACCACATGATTATCTCAATAAATACAGAAAAAGCTTCTGATAAAATACAATACCTATTCCTATGAAAAACACTAGAAAGCATAGGAATAAATGGAGTTTTCCTTGAAATGATAAGTAGCATCTATATAAAACCATCAGCAAGCATTATCTGTATTGGGAATAAACTTGAAGCCTTCCCTATAAGATCAGGAGTGAAACAAGGATGTCCATTATTGCCACTATTATTCAGTACATTTACTAAAAATACTAGCTATTGTAATAAGAGAGGAAAAAGAAAATGAAGGAATTAGAATAGGAAATGAGGAAACAAAACTATCACTCTGCAGATAATATGATAGTATACTTAGAGAATCTAAGAGAATCAACTAAAAACCTAGTTGAAACAATTAACAACTTTAGCAAAGTTGCAGGATATAAAATAAGCCCATATAAATCATCAGCATGTCTATATATTATCAACAAAGTCCAACAGCAAGAGATAGAAAGAGAAATTCCACTTAAAGTAACTCTAGTTAATATAAAATACTCAGAAGTTTACCTGCCAAGACAAATCCAGGAACTATATGAACCCAATTATAAAACACTTTTCATACAAATAAGTCAGATCTGAACAATTGAAAAATATTAATTGTTCATGGGTAGGCCAAGTTAATAAAATAAAAAGGACAACTCTACCTAAATTAATTTACTTATTCAATGTCATACCATCCAAACTAAAAAAAATCATCTTATAAAAACTAGAAAAAATGTTTTAAAAATACAGAAGAACAAAAAGTGAAGAATATCAAGGGAAATATGAAGAAAGGTGGCTTAGCTATACCAGATCTCAAACTGTATTATAAAATGGTGATCATCAAAACAATCTAGTACAGGCTAAGAAAATAGAGTGGTGTATCACTGGAATAGATTACAATACATAATACACAATATCAAATAACAATGTTAATCTAGTATTTGATAAACCCAAAGATTCTAGGTTTGGGGGCAAAAACTCACTATTTAACAAAAATTGCTGGGGAAATTGGAAAACAGTTTGGCAGAAACTAGGTATAAACCAACATCTCACGAGATAAAGTAAAGATAGGTAAATGATTTATACTAAAGGGTGATGCCATAAGTAAATTAGAGGAGTATGGAATAATTTACCTGTCAAATCTTTAGATAATGGGAGAATTTATGAACAAAAAAGAAACAGAGACCATTACAAGAAATATAATGGATCATTTTTATTATAATCAATTAAAAAGGGTTTGCACAAACAAAACCAATGCAGCCAAGATTCAAAGGAAAGCAGAAAACTGGGGGGAAATTTTACACTATGTGTTATTCCCCAATTGATAAATGGTCCAAGGATAAGAACAGGCAGCTTTCAGACAAAGACATCAAAACTATCTAGTCATGAAAAAAATGTTCCAAATTCCAATTGACTAGAGAAATGCAGAGCAAAACAACTCTCAGGTATGACCTCAAACCTATTGGCTATTATGACAGAAAAGTAAAATGATAAATATTGAAGGGGATGTGGGAAAATACATTGTTGGTGGAGTTGTAAACAGATGGAACCTTTCAGGAGAAACCTTTGGAACTATAACCAAAGAGCTACAAGAGTATACCCTTTGACCCAGCAATACCACTGGTACGTCAATATCCAAAGTGATTTGAAAAGGGGGCCAGGGGTGGGGGGTGAAGAACCTATATGTACAAATATATTTATAGAAGTTCTTTTTGTGGGAGCCAAGAATTGGAAATTGAGGGGATGTCCATTAATTGGAGAATAGCTGAATAAGCTGTAGTATATGATTGTGATAGAATACTATTGTGCTATAAAAAATGATGAGCAGGTAGATTTCAGAAAAACCTGTGTGAGGGACAAAATTGGATATACAGGGCATTAATTTTCCCCTTTAACTTTCCCTTTTATATATATATCTCCCAGGCCAATAAGAAAAGGAGCCTCTGAGCTTTAGTTCATAAAGGATCAGGTTTTATTGCTTGGGAATTAATTAGACCACAAAGGTGAAACCAATTAGGGAAATAAGGAAGTAGAAATACAGATGAATAGTCTTACCTCTAAGATTAGTCTATGTGATCCCAGAGATTAAGATAGTTCAAAGGAATTTAGGATTTTCCTTTATATAACTCACCAAATCCCAAACTGCCGGCCAGGTGGAGAACCAGCATGCCCAAGACCGAAGCACATGCTTCCGAACTGCCACCACAAACCGAGCACTGCCAGAGACTTTTTGAACGCCCCACCCACCGGAAGTTGCCTTGCTTTCCAGTGTTTTCCTCCCACAAAAGAGGAGGTCTGGCATTTTTTCCTCCCCCAAAGGGGAGGTCCTTCAAAAGCTGCTTAATAGCATGCGCAGTCTCAGGGTGAGCCAAGTATGGCCCCTCCCAAATAATTCAGCTAAAATTTTTGATATTTATCTTTACCACAAATAATTTTACCACACCTGGAAAGACTTACATGAATTGATGCTGAGTGAAATGAACAGAACCAAGAGAACATTGTATACAGTAACAGAAACATTGTGTGATAATCAGTTGTGATAGACTTAGCTCCTCTCAACAATACAATGACCAAAGATAATTCTAAAGGACTCATGATGAAAAATGCTATCCACCTCCAGAGAAAAAACTGATGGAGTCAGAATACAAGTTGAACTATGTATATATGTGTGTATGTGTATGTACATGTATACATGGATTTGATCTATGCCTTCTTTCACAACATTACTAATATGTAAATATGCTTTTTAATAATAAATATTTTATTTATAGTTTTGAGTTCCAAATTTAGTCCCTACTTCTCTCCCTCGGCTCCCCCCGCCCTTGAAGCAGTAGCAGATGTGGGATATACACGTACAATTATGTAAAACATCACCATATTAGTCATTTTGTATAAGAAAACTTAAAAGAAAAAAATGAAAGAAAGCACAAAATTGCATGCTTCAGTCTGTGTTCAATCAATATCAGTTTTTTCTTTGGAGGTGGATAGTATGCTTCATCATTAGTCCTTTGGGATTGTCTTGGATCATTATATTGCTGAGAATAGTTGTCATTCACAGTTCTTCATTTAACAATATTCTCTTCTCTGTGCACAATGTTCTCTTGGTTCTGCTCACTTCACTATACATTAGTTCATACAAGTCTTTCCAAGCCATTCTGAAATCATCCTGTTTGTCATTTCTTATAGCACAATAATATTCCATCACCATCATATACCACAGCTTGTTTAGTCATTCCCCAATTGATGGGCATTCCTTTAATTTCCAATTCCTAGCCACCACAAAAAGAGCTGCTATAAATATTTTTGTACAAATGGGTCTTTTTCTCTTTTGGGGGATGTCTTTGGTATATAAACCTAGCAGTGGTATTGCTGGATCAAAGGGTATGCACAGTTCTATAGCCCTTTGGGCATAGTTCCAAATTGTTCTCCAGAATGGTTAGAGCTTTTCACAACTCCACCAACAGTGGATTAGCATTCCAGCTTTCCTACATCCCCTCCAACATCCAATATTTTCCTTTTTTGTTATGTTTGCCACTATGATAGGTGTGAGGTGATACCTCAGAGTTGTTTTAATTTGCATTTATTTGATCAATAGTGATCTGGAGCATTTTTCCATATGATTATACATAGCTTTGATATCTTTGTCTGAAAAGTACCTGTTCATATCCTTTGACCATTTATCAACTGGGGAATGACTTATACTTTTATAAATTTGACTCACTTCTTTATATATTTGAGAAATGAGGCCTTTATCAGACATACTTGTTTGGAAAGATGTTTTGCATGATTGTACATTTCCAAATTGTTAACCATCTCAGGGAGGGGGAGAGGAGGAAGAGAATTTGGAACTCAAAATTTTAAAAGACAAATGTTAAAGTTGTTTTTACATTCAATTGGGGAAAAATAAAATATTATTTTTTTAAAGTATATTGAAAATACAGCTGCAAGTCACCCTCAGTTGAGATTTTGTTAGCTAGTTCCATACCCTCAGAGAAGGAAAATTAGGCTAAATGCTAAAGGTAATGAGCCCTAGCTGGCAGCTGTCTTGACTCTGCTGTGATTTCCATTGTGAAGCACATGTTGAGAATTGATTGCATTTCTATGTTTCATCTCTTTATTTATGATGATAAAGATTTTTTTGCTCAAAAGCCAAATTAATTTATGATTATTTTTGCTTCCAATTTTTATTTGAAAACTTGATACTGAATAATTGATGTTCTTTTATATGATGGTGTTCTTTTAAATATTGTATTATATGTATGTTTTGTATATACATACACAAATTTAATATACAATTTTCTTTTTAAATCTCCCCCAATCAGGATTCTCCCACAGGTAAACACAGCATCCAGGGCAAAGTGGGTTCAAGCTTTAATCACAAATGGCAAAGATAGTAGATAGCTCATACCTCCTGGAGTTCCTTTAACTGAAGCTCTCAAGATGATCTCCTCAGGTATAGTGTAGTTTTTCTCTTGGCATCTTTGAAGAGTCTTGAGGAGAGATATTTCACTCCTCTTTATGACTAAAGTGTAAAATTATCTGCTTCTAATAGGGAAGCACTAGTTACAGAGGATTTCATATTCTTACCAATTATTCCTTAATTCCTGGATTCTTAGGGCCTCCACAATGTGAGGCCAGTCTACCTTTTGGGCCAGATTTTATATTGTTCTGTATACTCTTTGCAGCAGCCAAAGTGGACTACTAGTCATCATTTATACATAAACACATTACATTTGGCTAACTCTGTGCCTTTTGCTTTCACTGTTCCCTATGCCTAGACTGTCCTCCTCCTACCCTCTCTGCCTATTGAATTCCTCCTCTTTGTTTAAAACTCAACTTAATGCCACCTCTTTCCTGGAGTTTTCTCTGCTTTTACCAGTTAGTCACCCTTAAGATCCTTACATAATATGTTGTTTGAACCTCTCTGCCATGACACCAGGATCAGGAATAATAGAGAAGCTATCTGAATATTTTTCTTTATTAGTCCATATAGTTTGGGCTAGCAGCTACAAGGTGGCAGCTAGGTGGCACAGTGGAAAGAGCACTGGCTCTGGAGTTAGAAGGATCTGAGTTCAAATCTGGCCTCAGACACTTGACTACTAGCTGTGTGACCCTGTGCAAGTTACTTAACCCTGATTACCTCAAAAACATCTGGGGCCATCTCCTGTCATCCTGATGTATATCTTGCCACTGAACTCAGATGACTTTGAAGGAGAGAGAGAGAGACTGGTGACTTTCCACAGTCCTTCCTCGCTCAAATCCAATTCATTGCAACTCATGATATCTGTCATGGTCCTCTTTAAGAATGAAGGACAAACAACAATAGTAGCAGCTACAAGGAGTTGTAGCCTATAGCCTATAAAAGCATTTTTAGCCTATAACAATGCCTAAAACTTCCTTCTCCCAGCAATACAGAATTTCATATTCACTGAGGCACATCTTTCCATCCTTTCATCCACATAATACTAGCTGGTCTTATTCTTTTTTCCTCAAATGTCACTCAAAAAAGTGACCAAAATGTCTTTCCTCCTGTACACCCTCATGATATCATTGGTGTGGCCCTGCAAATACCCAGTTCAAGCTCGGTGGAGCAACCTCCTTCGTTATCCTGGAAATGGTCTTACTGTATTGGCTTTGGTTTGCTACTCACTGAAGCTGACTTGAATCCTGATAGTTTGACCTTATGACATTCTTTTGGTGTCTTGGAACTCCTATTGTGCCATTCCCTTCTGTCCTGTCCTGCTCTGAATTCCTTGAGAAAATGCTTGGAAAAAACACCAAGGCCTTACATTCCTAAATAATAATATTGAAACCAGCAGAATAATTTTTGAAACTATGGATAGATACTGGACCTAGGCTTCACTGATATAGAGAACTGCTATATGAGGAAACTCCCTCTATCAAATGCCACCTTTTATACAAGTTATAGTCTTAGAGAATTAGATAAGGCACTGAGAGGTTGTGACTTCACAGACACATAGCCAGTGTGTATCAGAGACAGGACTAGAACTAAGGTTTTCCTAGCTTCAAGACCACTTACTCAGTATTAAAAAATATCAAGGCCCCCAAATCTGCCCCATCCCATCCTACTATTTTCTTTCTTGCAAGTTACTTTCATTTCCTTTACTACAATATATATCATATATTATTTTGTATTATAGTTATTTTGGGTATGTGACACATTTCCCTGTAAGCTCCATGGAGATGGGTACTACATCTTATCTAAACTTTGTATCTTTACCATCACCTAGTACAGGAACTTGATTATTAAATTGTTATTATTAAATGTGGTAATTAATGACTTATTCTTTCTCTTTTTTTTCTTTTTTAAGCTCAATGGGAGACAGAACGCATGGGAGCAAGTTAAAATGGCATGGACTTCCTACCTAATCAGTTATGCTTGAAAGGAAAACCAATGTCAATCCTTTAATTATTTCTAACAGCCTTTTACCTCTGGATAAAATGGGGGGGAAACCCTGAGTGTGGTATTTGAGGGATGTGGTCTGGAGGTATTTTAGTAGCAAGCTAACCTAAAGTTTTGACGCCATGAACCAACCATTGGTAGGCTTCCTTCCAAGTTCTGATGCAGGGAATCAGAAAGGAGACTCCTAAGCAATATCTGGACATGACAGGATGAAGGTGTGATTGGAAAGAGTTAAGAATTTTAAGAAAGTACCAAATTATACCCACATCTATTTATTTTAAAATTTTCATCACATTATTATTTATTATATTATTGTTTTATAGATGTTTAGTCATTTTTAAAAGTTCTGTTTTCTGTTTTTAAGATACAGTGGGAAATGAAGAGTGCAATCTGGATCACAAATAAATAATTCACCTTGTAATTCAGAATATGAGGCCAAGGTTCTTAATGCTATCTGATGATGCTGTATACTAACTTTAGGAAGAGTATATAAAGCGAAAAAATAACAGTAATGATATAGTGGGAAAGTTAGTTTTATATTCCTCAGAGAAAGTAAATAAACCATTTTAAAAACTGTGGTTTTAGAAAAGCAATAAATTAAAATTAATCTTTTATTTCCAATTACATGAAAAAAATTTTTAACATTCATTTAAAAATATTTTTGAGTTCCAAATTTTGTCCTACCTTCCTTCCCATCCCCCCTCATAGAGAAGGCAACCAGTTTGATATAGGTTAAACATGTGCAGTCATGCAAAACATAGTTCCATATTAGTCATTTAAAAGAAAACACAGGGGTCAGCTAGGTGGTGCAGTGGATAGAGCACTGGCCCTGGAGTCAGGAGGACCTGAATTCAAATCCAGCCTCAGACACCTGACACTTACTAGCTGTGTGACCTTGGGCAAGTCACTTAACCCCAATTGCCTCACCACAAAAAAACAAAAAACAAAAACCACAGGGGGTGGCTAGGTGGCACTGTGGATAAAGCACCAGCCCTGGATTCAGGAGTACCTGAGTTCAAATCCGGCCTTAGACACTTGACACTTACTAGCTGTGTGACTCTGGGCAAGTCATTTAACCCCCATGGCCCCACAAAAACAAAACAAAACAAAAAACAAAAAGAAAACACAGACCCCTCGCCACCCCCCAATAAAAATCACCAAGAAAAATACAATTAAAAAAAAAAGAATGATTTGATCTATACTCAGACTCCTTTGGTTCTTTGTCTGGAGTCATTCCCGAACTGATGAACATCTCCTCAATTTCCAATTCTTGCCAAACCCAAAAAGAGCTTATAAATGTTTTTGTACATATAGTTCCCTTTTTCTTTTCTTTTAATCTTTTATGGCATCACCCTTTATGATCTACCTTTCTATTTCTTAGCCAGTACCAAATAGTTTCGATAATTACTGCTTTATAATATAATTTAAGATTTGGTACTACTAAACCTCCTTCCTTTTCTTTTTTCCCCCATAATCCCTTTGATATTCTTGACTTTTTGTTTTTCTGGATGAATTTTGTTATTATTTTTTCTAGCTCTAAAAAAAAATTTGGGTAGTTTGATTAATATGGCACTGAGTAAGTAAATTGATTTAGGTATAATTTTTATTTTTTTTATATTGGTTCAGTTTAACCATGAGTCATTAATATTTCGCCACTTGTTTAGATCTGTCTTTGCATGAAAAGTGTTATGTAATTGTGTTCATATAGTCCCTGGGCTTATATTGTCAGGTAGACTTCCAGGTACCTAATATTGTCTACCATTATTTTATTTTATTTAAAAATTTTTATTTATTTTATTCTGAACTTAAGAAATAAAACAAACATTTCCATAACAAAGTAGAATAGAAAAAAGATGATTATACATGAAACTGTAAATCTATTACATAAAAATTGCTATTCCCTTTAAATGTATAATGAAGTTATCATGTAACTTTTTTCCTCTTTTTTTCTTCTCTCTCCACTCCATGCCCTATAGATGGCTATCATTAGCTATACACACACAAGTATATATATGTATGTGTAAAACCATTCTATACATACTTCTATTTCAGTTCTTTCTTTGGATGGAGATAGTGCCTTCCTTCATATGTCCTTTGTAGTTAATTTGAGTATTTATAATAGTCAAAATGACTTAATCATTAAATATTGTTTTAAAAACAATATTGTTGTTTTTATATACAGTATCCTCTTGATTCTGCTCATTTTGCTCTCTATTTCATGCAAGTCTATATAAGTTTTTCTCAGATTATCAAGGTCATCATTTTTTATAGCATAGTAGTATTCCATCACGATTATATACCACAACCTGTTCAGCCATTCTCCAATTAATGTGTATCCCCACAATTTCCAGTTCTTTGCCACCACAGAGAGCTGTTATAAATATAAATAAAAATAAACACATAGGTTCTTTTTCCTTTTTCCTTAGTCATCTTGGGAAATAAACCTAGTAGTGATATTTCTGGGTCAGGGGGTATAGGCAATTTAATAATTCTTCGGGCATAAGTGCAGATTGCTCTACAGAATGATTGGCTCAGTTCACAGTTCCATCAACAATGAATTTGTACTCCAATTTCTCCACATCCCCTCCAACTTTGTCACTTTCCCATTCAATCATTTTAGCCAATCTATTTTAATTTGCATCTCTCTAATCAGTAATGATTTAGAGCATTTTTATATGACTATAAATTGTTTTGATCTCTTCATTGGAAAACTGCCTGTTCATACCCTTCGATCATTATCAATTGGGAAATGACTCAGATACCTATAGATTTGACAAAGTTCTTTATATATTTAAGATATGAGACCTTTATCTGAAAATCTGTCTATAACATTTCCCCCCAATGTGCTGCTTTCCTTCTGATTTTGGCTACATTTTTTTCTATATGTACAAAACCTTTCTAATTTAATGTAATAGAAATTTTCTATTTTATACCTCACACTGCTCTCTATCTCTTGTTTATTCATAAATTATTCACTTATCCATAAATCTGATTGGTAATATATTCCATCTTCTATTTTTTGCTAATATCTCATGTTATGTCTATGTTATGTATCCATTTTGATCTTCTCTTTGTTCATAATACATAGAAATGTTGATGATTCACAAGGGTTTATTTTATATTTTGCAACTTTGTTAAAGTTGCTAATTGTTTCAACGAGTTTTTTTGTTGATACTCTAGAATTCTATAAGCATAACATCATATTATTTGCAAAGCAACCACCATATTATTTGCAAAGCATGGTAGTTTTGTTTCCTCATTGCTTATTCTATCTTTTTTTTTTTTTAAGTGAGGCAATTGGGGTTAAGTGACTTGCCCAGGGTCACACAGCTAGTAAGTGTTAAGTGTCTGAGGCCAGATTTGAACTCAGGTACTCCTGACTCCAGGGCTGGTGCTCTATCCACTGAGTCACCTAGCTGCCCCCTCATTGCTTATTCTAATTCCTTAATTTTCATCTTTTTCTCTTATGCTATAGCTAGCATTTCTAGTATAATATTAAATAATAGTGATGATAATGGGCATCCTTGCTTCACCCCTAATCTTATTGAAAAGGAGTCTAGCATTTACAGATATAAATTTCCCTCTAACTACAGCTTTGGCTATATCCCATAAATTTTGATTTGTTGTCTCACTGTTATTCTCTTTAATACAATTATTGATTGTTTCTATGAATTCTTTTCTTTTGACCCACTCATTCTTTATGATTATTTAGTTTCCAATTAATTTTTTAATATATATATCTCCATGGGCCTTTATTAAATGTAGTTTTATTGCATTATGATCTGAAAAGAATACATTTAATATTTCTGCTTTTCAGCATTTGGTTGAGAGGTTTTTTTAATGCCCTAATACATGGTCAATTTTTGTGTAAATGCCATATATACCATCGAGATAAAGTATACTCCTTTCTATTCCCATTAAATTTTCTCCAGAGGTCCATCATTTCTAATTTTTCTAAAATTCTATTCATCTTCAGGGGGCAGCTAGGTGGCGCAGTGGATAAAGCACTGGCCTTGGATTCAGGAGGACCTGAGTTCAAATCTGGCCTCAGACACTTAACACTTACTAGCTGTGTGACCCTGGGCAAGTCACTTAACTCTCATTGCCCTGAAAAACAAAATTTGATTCATCTTCTTAACTTCTTTCTTGTTTATTTTTGGATAAATGTATCTTCTTCTGAGAAGGGAAAGTTAAGGTCTCCCATTAGTATTGTTTTACTATTTATTTTCTGCAATAAATCATTTAACTTTTACTGTAAAAATTTGTATTCTATACCATTTGGTGCATATATGTTTAACATTGATATTACTTCATTGTCTATGGTACCTTTTAGTAAGATGTAATTTCCCTGCTTATCTCTTTTAATTAGATCTATTTTTACTTTTGCTTTGTCTGATATCATGATTGCTACCCCGTGTTGTTTTTTTCTTCAGCTGAAGCATAATAGATTCTGCTCCAACCCCTTACTTTTACTCTGTGGGTATCTCTCCTTCAAGTATGGGTTTTTTTTGTAAATAATATATTGTAGAATTCTGGTTTTCAATCCACTTTGCTCTCTACTTCTGTTTTATGGGTGAGTTAATTCCATTTACATTCACATATATGATTATTAACTATGTATTTCTTGCCATTCTGCTTTCCCCCTGTTTATCCTTCTCTCTCTCTTTCTCCTTTCACCCTGCCATTCTCGAAAATTTTTTTGCTTCTGACCACTGCCTCCTCCATTGCACCCTCCCTTTTATCAACTTGTTCCTTGTACTTTCTTGTGGGTTAATATAGATTTCTATACCCAATTGACTATGTGTATTATACCCTCTTGAAGACAATTCTGATGAGAGTAAGGATCAAGTGGTCCCTGCCATCACCTCTTCCCGCCCCCCCCCCCTACCATTTTGCCTTCCACTGTAAAAGATCTTTCATGCCTCTTTTATGTGAGATAATTTACTCCAGTCTACCTCTCCCTTCCCCCTTCTCTCAGGGTATAACTCTTTCTCATTGCCTAGCCTCTTTTTTTTTTTTTGATCAGGGCTTTTGGGTAGTCTGATAATTCTTAAATTATCTCTTCTTGATCTATTGTCCAGGTCGGTTGTTTTTCCAATAAGATATTTTACATTTCCTCTATTTTTCATTCTTTTAATTTTGTTTTATTCTTTCTTTTTTTTTTTAATGAGGCCATTGGGGTTAAATGACTTGCCCAGGGTCACACAGCTAGTAAGTGTTAAGTGTCTGAGGCCGGATTTGAACTCAGGTACTCCTGACTCCAGGGCTGGTGCTTTATCCACAGCGCCACCTAGCTGCCCTGTTTTATTATTTCTTAAGGCTCATGACTTCAAGAATCATTAGCTTCCATTTGCCCAATCCTAATTTTTAAGGAATTATTTTCTTTATTGAGCTTTTGTACTACCTTTTTCATTTGGCCAATTCTGCTTTTTAAGGAGTTCTTCTCTTCCATGGATTTTTGTGCCTCTTTTACCTTTTGGCCTATTCCATTTTTTAAGATGTTATTTTCTTCAATAATTTTTATACCTCCTTTACTAAACTATTGACTAATTCTTTTCATGATTTCTTGCATCACTTTCACTTTCCTCATTTTTTTCCTCTATTTTTCTTATTTGGTTTTTAAAATCTTTTTTGAACTCTTCCAGGAGTTGTTTTTGAGCCTAAGACATTTTTCTTTGAGGTTTTGCATGTAGCTGTTTTGATTTCATAATTTTCATTTGAGTTTGTTTTTTGATCTTCCCTGTCACCATAGTAATTTTCTTTGGTCAGGTTCTTTTTTGTTTATTTCTTTTATTCTAGCCTATGTCTTGCCTTATCTATTTTAGATTTTATAATACTCTTTATATCTTCTTGGGTTCTAAATTCTTCCTATGCCCATAAAGCCAACAGATAAACTATTCCATGCTCTCATTAACTCATTTTGACCTTATTTTGGTATATGGTGTGATGATCTATACCTAGTTTCTGCTATACTGTTTTCCAGTTTTGTCAAATAATGAGTTTCTGTCCCAAAAGGTTGGATCTTTGGAATTCAAAAATAAGAAAGACTTTAAAGAGACACATAGTGGGGCAGCTAGGTGGTGCAGTGGATAGAGCACCGGCTCTGGATTCAGGAGGACCTGAGTTCGAATCCAGCCTCAGACACTTAACACTTACTAGCTGTGTGACCCTGGGCAAGTCACTTAACTCCAATTGCCTCACACCAAAAAACAAAACAAAACAAAACAAAAGAAAAAAAAGAGACACATGGTACAATGTAAGGCCAAACATAAAGTTAATCTTTTAATGCTATTTAAAGTAGACTACATTGTAATTATCAAAACAATCTGGTACTGGCTAAGAAATAGAGTGGTAGATCAGTGGAATGGAATAGGTAAGAAATACATTATAATAAATGGTTAAAGAATATGAATAGACAGTTTTCAGACAAAGAAATCAAAGTTATCTATAGTCTTTAGCATGATCTATAGTGCTCTAAATCACTATTGATCAGAAAAATGCAAATTAAAACAACTATGAGATATCACTTCACATCTATCAGAGTGGCTGATATGACAACAAAGGAAAATATTGGATATTGGAAGGGATGTGGGAAAACTGGTACACATCTACTGTTGCTGGAATTGTGAATGGATCCAACCATTCTGGAGGGCAATTTATTACTATGTTCAAAGGACTGTAAAACTGTGCCTACCCTTTGATCCAGAAATACCACTGCTAGGTTTATATCCCAAAGATTTTCAAAAAAGGAGAAAAGGGCCTATTTGTACAAAAATATTTATAGCAGCTCTTTTTTGTGGTGACAAAGAATTGAAAATCAAAGGGATGCACATCAATTGGGGAATGGCTAAACGAGCTGTGGTTTATGATTGTAATGCAATATCATTGTGTTATAAGAAATGACAATTAGGATGATTTCAGAAAAATCTGGAGACTTATATGAACTGATGTATAGTGAAGTGAACAGAACCAGAACATTGTGTACAATAACAGCAATATTGTTCAATAAAGAACTGTGAATGACAGCTATTCTTAGCAATACAATGATCCAAGACAATCCCAAAGGATTGATGATGAAGCATACTATCTGCCTTCAGAGAAAACTGATATTGATTGAACACAGACTGAAACATGCTGTTTTTCACTTTATTTTATTTTTTGGTCTTATACAAAATGACAAATATGGGAATGTTTTACATAATGGTACATATATAACCTATATATGATTATTTATCACCTCAGAGAAGGGGGAAGGAAGGGAGGGAAAGAGGGAGGGATAGAACTTGAAGCTCAAAACTTTAAAAATATTCATTTACAAAATAAAAATAAGGTATAATACATTGTCCAAATCACAAAAATCCCATGTTGATGCAAAATCTTGGTCTGGAGGTGAGTGATGTCTCAAAGAATATTCCTTTATTTTTGTTTTTTTGGGTTTTTTGTTTGTTTTTGTTGTTTTTTTGGGTGGGGCAATGGGGGTCAAGTGACTTGCTACTGTCAAGTGTCTGAGGTTGGATTTGAACTCAGGTCCTCCTCAATCCAGGGCCAGTGCTTTATCCACTGTACTACTTAGCTGCCCTCAAAGGCAATCTAGAAAGGCTCTGGTGATGTCAAGTGATAGGTTCAGAAAGGGTCATGTCATGGTGATGTCATAACTTGCAGTGAATAAGTGAGGGAGGGCTATGCAAGGTCACCAACCTCACTGTCTCCTCCAAAGCAACAAGATATATATCAGAAAAACTGGAGATGGCCCTGGATTTTTTTTTAAGGTAATTGGGGTTAAGTGACTTGCCCAGGGTCACACAGCTAGTAAGTGTCTGAGGTGACATGAACTCAGGTTCTCCTGACTCCAGGGTGAGTACTCTATCCACTGAACCACCTAGCTGGCCTGCAGAGCTATGCAATTTTTTCTTTTTATCACAGCAGCTCTTCAGTTCAATGTCTACCAAATGAAAGATGGTTTTTGGATTAGCATCTGTGAAACATGCCTACATGGACAAAATCACATAGCTTCAATTATTGACATATTTTGGCATCTCAATTCTAACAATAGCAATGTGATAGTAATTCTAACTACAAAATCATGCAATAGAAAAAAAGAGTGGCTTTGGTGCCAAGGAACCTTTTCCCAAATATGACCTTAGGCAAGTGACTTAACAACTTTTGTTCTTAATTTCCTCATTTGCCAAGTAAGGGAGTTGAAATAAATGGTTTCTAAGGTCCCTTACAGTTCTGGAGCTGTAATTTTAAGTATGTCATCACTTGCACTTTTTTTTTTCAATTCAACAAACATTAGTAGGAGCCTACTGTGCACTAGGCACTTGGGAACTATTTACATATGGGAGACAGAGGGAGAATAAAGAGTTGAGAATGACTTAAAATTTGCAAATTTGGGTAACTGGAACAATAGTAGCACTCTCAACAGAAAAAAGAGAAGTTTTGGAGGAAAAGTAATGAATTCTGTTTTGGATATGTTCAGTTTGTTTATGGGATGTGGAGATGTCCAACACTCATTTGATAATATAGGACTAAAGCTCAGGAGAGAGACTAGGGCTGGGTATGGAGATCTGGCAGTCGTCTGCATGAAGATGATAAAGACTTTGAAGCCAATGAGATCTCTAAGAAAAAGAAAGTAGATGCCGAGAATAGAGACATCCAAGTTGAGTGTGAAATAGATGTATCTGTGGGGGGGTGATCGATGCAATAAGATTAGGAGCCTGATTGGAGATCAGAGTTTCTCATGGGGTGATTCAAGGGTCACAGAACTTTCAGAATGACCCTGCATCATTTATGTATTGCCCTCTAGTCCTGAGCACAGTGGCAGCATTATAACTTGTACCTTACTCTATTCTAATAAGTGTCTTGTTTATCTTTCTAAGGAAGTGATGAAGTAGAATGTTGACTATCCCAACTGGCTGTGATTTTGTATACAGAATTTTCTAAGAGAAAGCAATGGATACCAATTGAAGATGGGGATGTGGGCAAGAGAGAAATGGGTTAAAGGAAGAGCAGACATCAACTTCTGAATTTCTGTTACCTTTTTTTTTTTTTTTGTGAGGCAATTGGGGTTAAGTGACTTGCCCAGGGTCACACAGCTAGTTAAGCATCAAGTGACTGAGGCTGGATTTGAGCTCAGGTCCTCCTGAATCCATGGCCAGTGCTTTATCCACTGCACCACCTAGCTGCCCTCTGTTACCCTTTTAGGGTAAGTGATCCGTTTCCTCTCTCCAATTATTTGGCTCAGTTTGAGATTCAAGGGAAAGCTCATGCTCAGGGAACTGGAATTTAATGATTTAAAAAAAACAAAAGAAGGGGCAGCTAGGTGGCACAATGGATAAAGCACTGGCCTTGGATTCAGGAGGACCTGAGTTCAAATCCAGCCTCAGACACTTGACACTTAACTAGCTGTGTGACCCTAGGCAAGTCACTTAATCCTCATTGCCATGCAAAACAACAACAACAACAAAAACATGTGCATATCTATGATGTGGTCAGTCAGGATAACACCCAGCCATTTGTTCTGATCCCGGGATGAACTATATGTGTGTGAATGTATATGCATATCTCTGTGCATGTTTGTATATGTATGTGTGTATGTATTATGTATGTATGTATATTCCAGGAATAGAACTTCCCATGACTATAGGCTGGTAAAGTATATTGCACTGACTCTTAGGAGTTCCTTAGGTATGCTTTACAAATGCACCAAATCTAGAGTAAGAAAATTCCACCCAGCTATGAATATAGCAAGCACAAATAATACAAATAAGAATTCACATCTGGATTTGGTGTCATTTCTTTGGTGTCCAATGGTTATACCTTATAAATTCAGCAGTTATTTTAGCTGTTTCTGTTGTGTCCCCACCATTTGGAGGAGAGGGAATAAATTCTATGCAGTCTGCATCATTCTCTCCTTTGACATATATAGGTGGATTCCCTGAAACTCCTTTTAAAAATATTTCTTTTGTATTATGAAATTGACAAATATCAATGAATATAAACATTTTCCCATACAAAGAAGAACAGAAAAGGTGAATTATCTATGAAACCATGATTCTATATCATGTACAGTTTAGATTTTAAAGTATATATTAAATTTAACATAATAATGCCAAAGCTGTACTACTTGTCTTGGCCCCCTTCTGAATGTCCTTCTGTTTGGAGACATTGGCTTGTGTCTTGGGGAGGAGAATGGAATGTGAAAAAATAAAGAAAGAAAATGAGAATAAGTTAATTTCTAGTTTGTGCCCTTCACATGGAAGGAATGTAAAATATTCAGACAGGACTCACAGAATGACCAATATAAAGATGGAATCTGAGATAGATGAGATGATAATAGGATAACAGTAAGTGAGAGCTGAGATGCTTTAAATTAATTCAGATCTACAGACTGATGAATTGCACTGGAAGGTATTAAGGAAACTGGCAGATTTGGTTAGTAAATGCTGACAAAGTATGGAGAATAAAAACAATGCTGGAAAAATGGAGATGGGCATATATTCTCCAATTTCCTGAAAAGGGGGGGGGAGATTTGGAAAAATACAGCCTCATAAGTCTGACTTTATCTATATGATTCATTTATCTTATCTTCTACCATAGGAGGAGGTTGGCAATGGTCCTATGAGATGATGACCTCTGGATTTGGCACATCCAAGTTACACCAAAATTCTAGACAGATTTAAGAAGGTAGTTTGTGAGAACTTAGGAAAAGATACTCCAGTTACTAGGTGTAAATATATTTTGATATATCCAAGGATTCAAGGTCTTATCTATTTTAGTATTCCCTCTAAGGGTACAGATAGAAATCCATCCATCCCACCTTATATTGTGTATTTCTTGTCTATGTCTTCCTATAAATCTCTCATAGAAGATCTACCCAAAACATATTAGGATTCCTTTCAGTTACATCTTTTTCTCAACACAAACAACTTTCTCCCCACTAAGAAATATAAAACTATGGTAGCACAAGCCCTCCTAACAAAAATTCAAAATAGAAAATATGCTGAAGGTATACATGGGTATATACACATAGGTATACATATACCTGTATATTTGTATTTTTCATATATGTATACATATACATATATTCATATGAGTATATATACATACAAACACACATAATAATATTAACATTTCTATAGCATTTACTGTGAACCAGGCACTGTGCTAAGAACTTTACAATTATTATCTCTTTGATTCTCACAACAACTCTGGGAGATAGCTGCTATCATTATCCCTATTTACAAATGAGGAAACTGAGACCAAAAAAAGCTAAATGATTTGCCCAGGGTCACACAGATAGTAAGTCCCTGAGACCAGATTTAAACACAGATTCCTGACTCCAGGCTTAGTACTCTATCCACTGTACCACATAGCTGCCCCCTATTCATATATACAGACACATACATACATATATATACACACACACACACATATACTTGTTTACACACCTGTATACTTGTATACATATAAGTATGCGGGTCTATATACATATGTTTATATATACAACATATGTATAGACACATATATCCATGTGTCTATACATGTGTGTGTGGATATGCCCAAAAGCAAAAGTACAAATCTGTCATCCAGTCTTTTTATAACCATCCCGCTTCTTTGTCCATATCTTTAGTTTCTGCCACTCATGAGAGGAATAATACCAAGTTGTTTGTAGGTAGGTGGTAATGTTGGCTAGGTAGAAGCAATACATTTGATAGATTGCCTCATTAGAGAACAGTCAAATGATTACAGAAACACTAAACTCCCACTTCAACAACCCATTCTAATTTCCTTTTCCTTATTTACCCCATTCTAAATTTCTGTGAGGCATGCACTTCCAAATGACAGAGGAGGCAATATCTGTCATTAATGTCCAGACTACGAGTCCAATATCACATTACCTGGGCTATGAAGGGTGTGTCCTGATTAGAAGCTATCCATTAGGATCATTAGATAATCCATAGATTATCATGAAGGAAAATAGATTTCTGTCCTAGCACCTCAGTTGTAGAGGTTAGATTAAGTGAAGTTTTAAATGATATAAGAATCAATAACTCTTCCAATATTAGTTCCCAAAAAGTAGGTATGATTGTGCATGTCTGTGTTTGCCTGTATGCGTGCATGTGTACATGTGCGTGTGAATGCATGTGTATGTGTGTAAAATGTCATCACCATGCCATGCAATGGCTGAGTAGGCCACTTGGAGACAGAATCTCCACTATGTGGGAATGGGGATTGGAGCAGAGGACATTGAGTAATGGCTGTCTAGACTTCATTCTTGGATTTGATACAAGGGGTAAGGATGAAGGAGTATAGAGGAGTTAAAGACCACTTTGAAGTTATTTGTATTGGTAATTTAGAGAATGGTGGTGCTATTGATGTAGATAAAGATGCATGTTTTATGGGAATGAGCCAAGTTGAGCTTGAGGTACCTATGGGTTATCCAGGTGAGATGGTTATAAGGTAAATGGTTATAAGGTAAAAGGCTGGCTGCTGCTGAATGGAGGTCAGTATTGGTACCAGGTGAGAAACTGTGGATATATCTTCATAATCCACTTCCAACATAAGAAAAACAGTCATAAACAAATATCCTACTAGTTGTAGGACTTTATAATTTACAAATATGAAAGATAATGCATTTACTCATTATGGAAAGTCATAGAGCAGAAATAGCAGAACAAAGTCTTCAATGGGTTTTAGTAACATGTTCAAAAAGACTGGAGCAATTAATTTGTAGGCAAGTTGTTTTACCTGGTGAGCAGGATAAAACTGGGGCTGGGGGTTGGAGGAGTTGATAACAATTAAAAAGCAAAACAGGCTCCAAAATTGGAAAATAAGGCTGATGTAGAAAGAACTGGAAACTAAATGAATTCCCTTAAGGAATGAATTGTGCTATGTGAATGTAAAGGGATATTATTTCACTATAAGAAATGATGAGCATAAAGAATTCATAAAAACTAGGAAAAACTTTAATGAACTGATGCAGAGTAAAATAAGAAAAAACAGGAAAACAATGGCCACAGTAATGTATGGGAAACAAATCCCTGAAAAACAGCAGAAGATTTCATCAATGCATGGATTTATTCTAGACTCCAGGGGACTGATGGTAAAGCATAACTCTCTTGGCAAAGAGGTAGTAGACTCTAGCGGGAAGGTGAGGCCTGTGTTGTCAGATGTGGACCGTATCTTGTCCTATTTTGTTTAACTGTATTTCGTTTTCCTAGGGGGCAACACTAGTATATGTTGAGGGTGGAAAGTTGAAGTCATATAAGAGAGAAAAACAGCTTGGTACTATTAAAAGAAAACGGCATGATTGACTGATGATGGAGCAAGGGATGATTAGAAATTACCATTTAGAAACTTTTACAAGTAGCAATATTTAAACAGATATGCTACTCTTCAAATGCAGAAAAGCAAAATGTTTGCTTATTTAGTTCTTTACTGTTGATAAGCAAATGTATTTCTTTTCATTTTATCTTTAAACTATATTTACAATACATTTTTTCCCATTTTAAACTATGATACTGAGACTATAGTGAACACAATGGGAAAAAAAAGAAAGAACATTTCTCTTTAGACTCCAAACCACACCAATAGATTCAACTTTAGCTGATAAAATGTAAGCTAAAATACAAAATAAAACCCATCAAGTTCTACTTGAGCTGGGTGTCAGTGCAGCCTTTTCAAATACTATTTCTGAGAGAACTTAGTCATTCTGTATGTGAAGAGACAGGGAAAATGCTATAGAGAAGAAAATTCTTTCTGCAACAGTATAGAAATAATAATGTATCTAATGCAAGGGAAGATTTAAAAATAACTCAGAACAGGATCTAGGGTCCTGGTGGAAAGTGAAAATGGAGTCTGGGAAAATTTCAGACTATAACTTCTCATTCATGGCTATTTAGGCAGAGAGGTCTCTAGCATCTTCAGTGAGGCCAGGTTTTAATGACTTCTCAGCAAATAATTGTGCAAGACTAGAGAAGGGAACCCATCCCCACAACAGATAATTAGCGACTGTCCGTTCTGTGGCACACCCTGGACACAGAGCAGCTCACAATAATGGCTGAATGACTCATGGACTTTCCTTCCCTCATAATATATGAAACAAGGAGATAAACAAAGAAAACTGAAGAGGGGAAGAGAAGGGAGAGAAAGAAAGGGGAGGGATAACAAAAGTTTTCCTAATACATATCTGATCCTGATGTTAACTATAAATAGACACATTGATTATACAAGACAAATGAAAATTGTAAGATTTTCCTTTCCATTCATGGCAATGAGGGGAGGTGGGGTTGGGGGAGGGGGTTGTTTTTTCCTAGCAGAGAATGGCTATGCTACATCATTTTTTTGAAGCTGTATTTCAGCATGTTTCTTCTGTCTTCTCTGCTTGATGTTGCCCTACCTATTTTAGCTGAATAATAAGGATAATAATTGCTTATATTTTTAAATAATTCCACTGCTTACTGAGTCTATTCCTCACAACCCCGTGAAGTAGATAGTAATAATGATGATGATGACTACATAATACCTTAATGTTTGCTGCATAAGTCATCTAAGATGAACTTCATAACAATGCTATGAGGTTGCTCCAACAGTCATGGTTATCCCCATTTCACAGATGAGGAAGTCAAGTTTCCAAGAAGTTTAGTGACTTGCTCATGATCACAGAGCCAGAAGGTATCAGAGATGATGTCTGAACCCATCTACTACTATTCATATTCTAAAATATTTTTGTTGGTATATTTTAATTTTCACATCACCAGAATTACTTCAAGGAGCCTTTCCCCTCCTTCTCCTAGAGAGCCATCACATTTAATCAATAATATTTATAAAGGAGGAAAAAAGAGAAAGAGAAATAAGAAAAAAATCAATACGCCAAAAAAGTCTGAAAATAAATGCAAAATGTAGGCATCAACAAAGTCTGTGGACCTCCAAACCAGTTTTTTCTTCTTTGCAGGGCAATGAGGGTTAAGTGACTTGCCCAGGGTCATGCAGTTAGTATCAAGCTTCTGAAGCTGGATTTGAACTCAGGTTCTCCTGAATCCAGGGCTGGTGCTTTATCCACTGTGCCACCTAGCTGCCCCTGGGCCTCCAAACTTTGCCAGGGAGCGAAATGAGAATATTGCCTCGCTTCATTTTTTTTTTTTTTGGAGCAGGGCTTATTCTTTTTAATTTTGCAACGTTTACTTTTTGTTTTTGTTTTTTTGTTTTGTTTTGTTTTGGTGAGGCAATTGGGGTTAAGTGACTTGCCCAGGGTCACACAGCTAGTAAGTTTCAAGTGTCTGAGGCCGGATTTGAACTCAGGTACTCCTGAATCCAGGGCCGGTGCTTTATCCACTGCGCCACCTAGCCGCCCTGCAATATTTACTTTTGATGGGTTTTTTGGTTGTTCTTTCCATTTCTTTTCTGTCTCCTTTACTGGATCTTTATCGGGGTCACTTCCACTAATCAGAGATGCCCCTCATGGCTCTGCCTGGGCACTCTTCTCCATCTATACTACTTTGCCTGGTGATCTCATCAATGCCTGTGGATTTAATTATCCTGTCTATACAGATGACTTTCAGTCCTAACCTATCTCCTGACCTCCAGTCTTGAATCTCCAACTGCCTGTTGGACATCTTGACCTGCATGTCACAGAAACATCAACATGTCCAAAATGGAACTCATTATCTTTCCCCCAAACCATCCTCTTTTCCTAATTTCACTATTACTGTCAAGGCCATTCATCCAAGCTGAAAAGCTAGATGTCATCTTCAGCTTCTCCTTCTCTATCACCCCTGCCATATTTCCAGTTAGATGGCAAGTTCTGTTGATTCTACCTCCTCCTTTTATCCCCCTTCTCTTTTCTGCCACTACCTCAGTGTAGGCCCTCATTGCCTCCCACCTTGACTATTGAAATAACCTGATGATTGATCTCCCTGCTTCAAATCTCTCTTGGCTCTGGCCTGTCCTCCACTCAGCTATCAAAGGGATCTTTCTACAGCACAATTCTGACCACATCACCCCTTCCCCCTGACCCCCATTCAGTAAATGTTCATGTTTTCTTTTTGTCTCCAGGATCAAATATAAAATTCTATTTGTTTTTTGAAGCCCTTTATAACCTCACCCCTTCCTATCTTCCAGTTTTATTACATCTTATTCTCTTTTGTATACTCTATAATCCAGAGACACTGACCATTTTATTGTTGCTTGTACAAAACATTCCATCTTTCCAATGCATTGTCACTGGTCACTTACTCTTCATGCCTGGAATTCAGTCTCCTCATCTCAGCCTTCCAGCTTCTCTGGCTTCTTTCAAGTCTTAGCTAAAGTCCCACCTTCCTTAAGAGCCTTTCCCAGACTCCCTTAATGTTAGTTCTTTCCTTCTGCATTATCTCCAGTTTATCCTGTGTATATCTTGTTTGGACAGAGTTGTTTCCATGTTGTCTGCCCTATTCGACTGTGAGATTCTTCAAAGTAGGAACTATTTTTGCCCTTCTTTGTATCCCCAGTGCTTAGTACAGTGCCTAGCTACTTAATAAATAAATGCTGGTTGACTTGGTTTGTTGCATAAATTGTTTCCTTGGCTATGCTTACTTTGCTCTATATCAGGTCATATAAATCTTTCCATGCTTCACCATATTCCTCATATTTATCATTTTTTACAGCACAGTAATGTTCTATTACATTTGTGTAAACATTTGTTATTCATATTTTACAGCTAAGAAAAGGGAGACAGGGCAGCTAGGTGGTGCAGTGGATAGAGCACCAGCCCTGGAATCAGGAGGACCTGAGTTCAAATCTGGCCCCATACACTTAACACTTACTAGCTTTGTGACCTTGGGCAAGTCACTTAACCCCAATTGCCTCACTAAAAGAAAGAAAGAAAGAAAGAAAGAAAGAAAGAAAGAAAGAAAGAAAGAAAGAAAGAAAGGAAGGAAGGAAGAAAGAAAGAAAGAAAGAAAGAAAGAAAGAAAGAAAGAAAGAAAGAAAGAAAGGAAGAAAGAAAGAAAGAAAGAAAGAAAGAAAGAAAGAAAGAAAGAAAGAAAGAAAGAAAGAAAGAAAGAAAGAAAGAAAGAAAGAAAGAAAGAAAGAAAGAAAAAAAAAAAAAGAAAAGGGAGACAGCTCAAGTCGCTCACCTGCACATGACTAGGAAGTGGCAGAGCCAGGATTGCCAGCCAGATCTCTTGACTTTAATTCCAATGCTATTTCTGCATTATCTAGAACAGTAAGTAATTCGGAGCAACTTTAAAAAATACAGGCAGCACCTTTGAAAGACTCAGAATCAAGACAATAGAACCAACTACAGTTCCAGATGACTCATGATGAAACATTCTTTCCACCTCCAGATAGAGAGCTGATCTACTCATAGTGCAGATTGAAAGTTTGTTGTTTTGGGGTTTTTTTGGGGGGAGGGGGTCACATCTATGTGGGAATTTGTTTTGCTTGTTTGTACATATTTGTAATGTTCTTTCTAGCTCTAAATAGAAAGAACATTAAAGATCATCTAGCTCACCCTACTCCCATTTAATACTTATATGACCTTGGACAAGTTGTTATTCAGCTTCAGTTTTTTCATCTGTGATTTTTTATTTCAAAGTTGTTCTACATACAAGATTACCTGTGGTACCACATGAAATACATGAACCAAGTCTAAATTTGTATTATTTATCACTTCATTTAAGCACTTCCAGTGATAGGGAGCTCACTGCTCTTTTTTTTTTTTAAGTGAGGCAATTGGGGTTAAGTGACTTGCCCAGGGTCACACAGCTAGTAAGTGTTAAGTGTCTGAGGTCGGATTTGAACTCAGGTCCTCCTAACTCCAGGGCTGGTGCTCTATCTACTGTGCCAGCTAGCTGCCCCGGGAGCTCACTACTCTTGAGGCAATCAACCTAATTGCTAATTGTTAGCAAATTCTTTTGTCCACTGAATCTAAACCTACCTCCCTGGACCTCTTGGCTTTCCTTCTGCTCTCTAAAATTACACAAAATTTAGCTAATCTCTCTTTTATGCCAAATTTCAAGTATTTGAAAATGACTTCTTATCCACTCCTCTTAACCCTTCTCTTCTTCAACCTAAAAGTCTGTTTTCTTGCTATATACGTGCATATGAATGTATATATATGCACATGTCTATAGACATGCTCATATATACATATATGTAAAGTGAAATACATACATATAAAAAGTAAGCTTTTATTTTTTGTAAAAAAATTTATATATTGTTGTTCACTAGTCAAAATACTTTTTAAAATCTCAAAGTCACTGACTTTTCTTCCAGAAGGACTTATAAATACCTCCAATTCTTGAAATTCAATAAGAGAAAAATCATTTTCTTTCATGCATATGTAAAAGGTTCAGTTGGGTTGATAGAGTTTCAAATTACATTTTTTATTTTTATCTCTTCCTCATATTACACATCCTTTGCTATCCAGGTTGTTTCTCTTTAAATGTTCTCTGGTATATTCCCATCCCTATTAAACAGTGGCACTTAAAGATGGACATAATACTCTAGACCTGGTCTGTCTAGTGCATAGAACATTAGGACTATTTCCTTCCTTGATCTGGATACTAAACTGTTAGTGTTGCCTAAATTTGCATTAATTTGTACAGCATCTTTGTCACACTGTTGACTCATTTAGGGCTCTTGGTTTTAATTAAAATCCTAAGGATTTCCCCCACCCTACTGTGAGAACCAAGGCAATAGGGGCAGCTAGGTGGCGCAGTGGATAGAGCACCGGCCCTGGAGTCAGGAGTACCTGAGTTCAAATCCGGCCTCAGACACTTAACACTTACTGGCTGTGTGACCCTGGGCAAGTCACTTAACCCCAATTGCCTCACTTAAAAAAAAAAAAAAAAGAGAACCAAGGCAATACCCCCTGCCGAGAAAAACATGAGGTGACCTTTCTAAGGTCATCCCAGTGTCTGGAAGTCACTTCACAATTCATGGACCACCTTCAAGTCATGTTTATCAATGGACTTGAATGCTACCAGCCAATTAGCTTGGAGCTGTGTGTGTCCCCTCTTCCGTCCCACAGGGGAGCTTCCACTCAAACAGGCAGAAAAACTCTCTCTTTGGTGGCTGGAACAAGCTCGTGGTGGCAGAAGAAGCAGGCCAGGGTAGACAGGTTTTCTATCTTTCTGAACTTCATGTGTTCTTTCTTGGATAGTTAGGTGAAGACGGCTTTCCCTCTTTCTCTTTGCTAACCCCTAATATACTTTAATAAATGCTTAAAAGCCTAAACTGTTGCTGAATTTATCAGTAAATCTTAGCTAGTTTCCCCCTCCCAAACTGGGGGGAGGGTGCAGGTAAGGACACACATTAGATTTTTTACTCATAACCCTACAAACTGCTGTTAGTTGGATCTCCTTCATCTTGTACTTGCTCAATTGATTTTTTAAAATCAAATGTAGGATTTCATGCTTATTCTTTTGATATGTTATTGTGTTACACCTCCCTTCATTTCAGAGGTGGGGGACTATGGGCGTGGAACAATGCATGAATGATTAGAAGAAGTCAATGTGTTTTATTTTTCTTATGTGATAAAATAATGGAATTTGGCAGATGCCCAGGGGTCCCACCTGATTGATTTAGTATTGTTTGAGAAACCGACTAAGGATGATTAGATATAGGCCACACCTGGCCTGCCCTGAGTGACGTATACTATTTATGTCACCAGGGGGACCACTCTTGGCCAAGTAACTTGAAGGACTTCCTTTTTGAACCCCAATATTACGGTGAGCCACCCAATTAACTTTCCCCATATTAAATTTGGCCCCTACACTTATTTAATGTTTGTTACAAAAAATGGCTCATAGAGTAGGAGGGGGAGAGGAATAAATTCAGAATTCATTGTAGTATAAAAGGAAAAGGTATTAATACAATCTTTAGGGGAAAAAACCTTATTATACTAGTTTCCAACCTTCAAATCCAGTTTGATAGGATCAAACTTTCTTTTGAATCTTGATTATCATCTACTTTCCTCTCTGACTCGTGTGATCTGCAGATTTCAGGCTAATGTTTTTCTTTTTTTTCTTTAGTGAGGCAATTGGGGTTAAGTGACTTGCCCAGGGTCACACAGCTAGTAAGTGTTAAGTGTCTGAGGCCGGATTTGAACTCAGGTACTCCTGACTCCAGGGCTGGTGCTCTATCCACTGTGCCACCTAGCTGCCCCTTAATGTTTTTCTAAGTAGAATACTGGACTTAATTTCCAGAATTATTTTTATAAATAAGCTCAATCATTCCATTAGTTTTATAGGTCTCTTTAAAAAAAATTTTCAGAAATAGCACACTTCTCAGTTCTCTGAATTAAATTATGATTCAATTGTCTGGCTAGACCACAAGACACAAAGGGTACTGCTTCTGCAGCTGTTGATGACCTGATTTTCCTTCCCTTACTATGTTGTGTTTTTTTTTTTAATGTGCTTTTTCCTGGATCAAGAACTTGGATTACAGGCTCAGGACAGGGTGGTCTGGCCATTGGTGTTTCCTTAGGGGAGGCTTATTTTGGGACACCTTTGGTCTCTCTCCCCAGCATGTTAGGGAATGGTAGGCCTTAGAAGATAGAATTATGTTGGCAGAGCTCCTGGAAATTCATCAAGGCAAGACAAGGCATAGATCAGAGATTTTAACCTAAGGCTGAGTCATCTGACAACTCACTAAACACACACACACACACACGCATGCACGTATGCACGCAAGCAGATCATGGTGTCCCAAAAGTCTTAGTGTAGTGTTAAGCTATAATAGTTTACAGTTTACATAGGTTATAGCTTAACACTACACTAAAATTTGGGGGGCACCCTGTATTTGTTTTACTGTTGTCTTTTGTTTTTAAATAGCAGTCATTTCCAAATATAAACTTTGAAGCCACCACCCAATAATGCCTCCATTATAGCAATGAAAAACAGTTAAGCAAAGCCAACTCACAAAGTGACCTTTCTGATAGTGCATGCAACCTTCAACACCCATTACCCCCTGCCTCTCTACCAAAGGGAGAGAAGTATATTTTATTACCTGTTTTCTGGAACCAAATTTGGCCATGAATGTTATTCAGAGGTTATCTCTGTTTTATTGCTCTTTTTGGTTACCATTAGGGCAATCAGTGTTGTTTTCTTAGTTCTGCTTACTTCATTCTGCAAGAGTTCATACGTATTCTTCTGCATTCCTCAATCATTTCTTACAGAACAATGATATCCCATTATATTTATATAGCTACAGTTTGTTCAACCATACTCTAATCAGTGGGCACCTACTTTGGTACCATTCCTTTTTTTTCTTCCACAAAAAGTGCTACTACGAATATTTTGTTACATATGGAGTGAGATTTGACTCTTACTTAAGAACTGATAGGGGGCAGCTAGGTGGTGCAGTGGATAGAGCATAGCCCTGGATTCAGGAGGACCTGAGTTCAAATCTGACCTCAGACACTTGACACTTACTTGCTGTGTGACCCTGGGCAAGTCACTTAACCCTCATTGCCCTGCAAAAAAAAAAAAAGAAAAAGAAAAAGAACTGATGGGAGAAGAATAAAGGGTTCAGCTGACTGTGATATTGCCACAGTTAGTGAACTAATGGGTAAGTCTTAGATAAGTATAAGATCACATAAGATTAAAGCTAGAAGAGACCCAAAAGATGATCGAGGTTAATCTCTTTATTTTACAGAAGGACGAACTGAGACCCAGATAGGAAAAATGGATTGCCCAAAGGAACACAGTTAATTAGTGGTAGAGGAGGGGGCAGCTGGGTGGCACAGTAGATAAAGCACCAGTCTTGCATTCAGGAGGACCTGAGTTCAAATCCAGCCTCAGACACTTACCATTTACTAGCTGTGTGACCCTGGGCAAGTCACTTAACCCTCATTGCCACACCCCCTCCCCCAAAATAGTGGTAGAGGCAGGATGAGAAATCTTATTTCCTAACTCTCCATCCAGTTCTCTATCTACAATGTAATCACTACTAGAGTTCCAGACCAGAACTGAGTTAGGGCTGATGTAACCTAGATGCTTACTACAGGTGCCTCACTAGAGGGAAGACACCACCACCAGGTTCACTCATAACCCCCTTTCCTAGTACTCCTCCTATCAGGTACAATAAAAACATTACCCTCATTACAAACATTAACCCCAAGCCCAAGATACACTCTTCCCTTACGCAAAGTCCATAGTAAGAGTGTGCTCAAACTTAAGAGTACAAAGGTAGTGAAGAACACATGTGGCAAATGAGTACCTCCCACTCATGGTTCCTAAAGGCCTTTTCTACCTTCGTTGAGTCCTATTGAAGTTTCTGTCAGGACTTGGAGTCCACTGGACTCCAAGTATTGTCTTTCTAGAATCCAGACAGCATTTCTCTGTCATGACGAGTCATGTTCCCTGAAGCTGTTGATGTCCACAGGTGACTATCCTCCCCTACTCCTGTCCCCCATTGTGATAGGTGAGCCTTTTGCCTTGTTTAGCCAGGAACTAGACCATCATGCCACTTCTTATAGTCTCCCCATCATAGCCTCATTCTCCAGTTATCCCCACCTCACCAGAAAAAAGACTTTACGCTTAGCATTCCTGGTTCTGCTAAATGAGCCTTTTGCCTTTCTGGTCAGGAACCAGGACACCATACCATTTTCTGCTTTCTCCTTAGTGCACCCCACCTTCCAATTTCCCTTTATGTTTTGTCTTCCACCTCCAGAAGGTAATTGAGAGAAGGGACTGTTTTGTTTGTTTTTATATGCATCTCAAGAGCTTAGCCCAATGCCTAGAACAAAGTAAGTATTTAATACATTCTCTCTCTCTCTCTCTCTCTCTCTCTCTCTCTCTCTCTCTCTCTCTCTCTCTTTCTCTCTCTGCCTCTGGCCACTCTGGTCCCTGCTTCTGCCACCATTTAGCCTTCAATTGCTTTATGGGCAATTTAGAGGATCTCTAAAGGATCCTCTGGATCTCCTAAACTCACAAGGTCATTCAGACATACTTCCATTTCAGAACTGTGAGTTCTGAGAAAAATAAAGACAAAGAAACAAAGGTGCTCACAAACACCAAAGCTTATGGCAGACAAAGTTATAGTCCCTCTCCCACCAGACTCCCAACTAGATATAAATAGTCTTGCAATTTGAAGTGAAAGCCACAAACAAAAGAGAGCAAAGGGTCCAGTCATACCTTTTGTAAACCTACTCATTTCCTGCTCAGCAACTCCTGAGTCATCAGTTCTTGCTCCACAGTCAATCAGAAGACTTTTTTTTTTTTTAAATCACACAGTGCTAGCTTCTCAGTCATGCATGGAAAGAAGCAGGCTCCATGTTTCTACATAACTGGACTGAGACCAGACTAGGATTATTTGTGCATACACCGAGGACTGATCCCTCTACACACACACACACACACACACACACACACACACACACACACACGCATGCATGCACACTCACCCCATTATAGCTGAATTCCTCATATTTGTCATTTATTAAAGAATAATAATATTCCATTATGATCAGAAACTACAATTTGTTCAACTATTTCCCAATGGTTAGGCACCCATTTTTGTTTCCAGGTTTTTGCTACTACAAAATAGGCTATGAATATTTTGGTATAACTAGGACATTTCTGCCATTGACCTCCTTAGGGTCTAGGGTATTTATTTCTTCAGGCACTTCTATGTCATTTGGTGCCATCTTTGCAGAAACATTACTTCAGCACATAAAGAATACTTTACTTATGGGTATATTCTCTCTTTGCTGTACAATATTGCTTTAGTTGAAATTTGAAAGTCACATGAGGTCTGTATCCCAAAGAGATCACAAAAAAGGGAAAAAGAACCACATGTACAAAAATATTTCTAGCAGCTCTCTTTGAGGTAGCAAAGAATTGGAAATCAAGGAAATGCCTATCAATTGGGGAATGGCTGAACAAGTTGTGGTATGTGAATGTAATAGAATACTACTGTGCTGTAAGAAATGATAAGCAGGGGGCAGCTAGATGGCGCAGTGGTTAAAGCGCTGGCCCTGGATTCAGGAGTACCTGAGTTCAAATCCAGCCTCAGACACTTAACACTTACTAGCTGTGTGACCCTGGGCAAGTCACTTAACCCCCATTGCCCTGCAAAAAAAAAAACAAAAACAAAAAAACAAAAAAAAAGAAATGATAAGCAGGGGGCAGCTAGATGGCACAGTGGATAAAGCACCGATCCTAGATTCAGGAGGACCTGAGTTCAAATTTGGCTTCAGTCACTTGACACTTACTAGCTGTGTGACTCTGGGCAAGTCACTTAACCCTCATTGCCTGGCCAAAAAAAAAAAAAAAGAAAGAGAGAAATGATGACCAGGAAGATTTCAGAAAAACCGGGAAAGACTTAAGTGGACTGATGCTGAGTGAAATGAGCAGAACCAAGAGAACATTGTATACAGTAAGAGCAACATTGTGTGATGATCAGCTGTGATAAACTTAGCTCTTCTTAGCAATACAATGATCCAAGGCAATTCCAAAGGACTCATGATGGAAAATGCTCTCCACATCCAGAAAAAAGAACTGTGGAATCTGAATGCAGATTGAACCATACTCTTTCTACTTTTTTTGTTTTTTGTTTTTCTTTTTGAGGTGTTTCCCTTTTGTTCTGATTCTTCTTTCACAGCATGACTAACATGGAAATATGTTTAATGTGTTTGTACATGTATAACCTATATCAGATTGCTTTCTTTCTTGGAGAGGGGGGAGGGAAGGGAAGGAGGGAGAAAAATTTGGAATTCAAAATGTTATAAAAACAAATGTTGAAAACTATCTTTACATGTAACCAGAAAATAATAAAATACTTTTATAAAAATGAAAAAAAAAAGAAACTTGAAAGTCACTTTGATGATGAAGATAGCTAGGGTGGCTCAGTGGATAGAGTGCTGGCCTGGAGTCAGGAAGCCTCATCTTCAAATCTGGCCTCAGACACTTGGTAGCTGTGTGATCCTGGGCAAGTCACTTAACCCTGTTTGCCTCAGTTTCCTCATCTGTAAAATGAGCTGGAGAAGAAAATGGCAAACAGCTCCAGCTTCTCTGCCAAGAAAATCCCAAATGGGATCATGAAGAGTTGGAAATGACTGAAACAACAACAAACTGACGATGAACATTCAGTGATTCAGAGTTATTGACATATGTGTCAATGTTTGCCAGGGTCACATTTCCCTTTGTATACCCGAAGAAGAGTGAAATAAAACATTATTCATCCTGTCTACTTTAGAATATTAACATTTAAATCTCCTTATACAGACAAAGGAACTTTCCAATATTGGAAAGAGACAGTGTTTGTGTGAGGGAATATGGAATCAAAGCTGCTCTCTGTTACCTGTACCTTGGACAAATTAGTCTCTTAGTTTCCTTGTCTATTTTTGAGGGGGAGGGGAGGGCGGGGTAATGAGGGTTAAGTGATTTGCCCAGGATCACACACTAGTAAAGTGTCAAGTGTCTGAGGCTGGATTTGAACTCAGGTTTTCCTGAATCCAGGGCTGGAGCTTTATCTACTGTGCCACCCAGCTGCCCCTCCTTGTCTATTTTTTTTAAGTTGATGTGATATTTCCTTCCCTCTAACTTTAAATCTGTCATCCTATGGCTATAAATCCAATGTGGTTTGTTTGTTTGGTTGTTTTTTGGTTTGTTTTTGGTGAGGCAATTGGGGTTAAGTGACTTGCCCAGGGTCACACAGCTAGTAAGTGTCAAGGGTCTGAGGCTGGATTTGAACTCAGGTCCTCCTGAATCCAGGGCCAGTGCTCTATCCACTGTGCCACCTAGCTGCCCCTAATCCAATGGGTTTTGTTTTGTTTTGTTTTTTACTAAATCGTACTGATTGTTTACTTCTTTTTTGAAGTTAGTTTTATCAGTGCCTTTTATTTTTCTATCATAATCATTTCTGGAAATACTCTCCTTTTTCTGTCTCTCACCCTTTCCTTTTTTTTTTTTTTTTTTTTTAGTGAGGCAATTGGGGTTAAGTGACTTGCCTAGGGTCACACAGCTAGTAAGTGTTAAGTGTCTGAGGCCGGATTCGAACCCAGGTACTCCTGACTCCAGGGCTGGTGCTCCATCCACTGTGTCACCTAGCTGCCCCTCACCCTTTCCTTTTAATAAAGAAATAAAGCAAAAGCATCCAATACAGTGTCCTGGCTGTGTATGCACCATTATGTAGTTTTCAACTTCTCTGCTGAGAAGAGGGAAGCATGTTTCATTATCTGTTCTCTAGGAATATTATTGGTTTGTCAATTATCTAGAATTTGGCTTCCTTGGGTGAGCTTTTCATTTGTTTTATTGAGGTCATTGAATGTACATTGTTCATCTGGTTCAACTTATTTTACTCAGCAACAGTTAATACAATCTTCCAGTGTCTCCCTGAATTTCTCATATACATCATTTCATTTTTTTCAGTCATGTATAATTCTTCACCACCCCTTGTGGGGTTTTCTTGACAAAGATACTAAAGTGGTTTGCCATTTCCTTCTCCAGATCGTTTTACAGATGAAGAAACTGAGGCAAACAGAGTTAAGTGACTTGCCCAGGTTCATACAGCTAGTAAAGTGTATGAAGCCAGATTTGAACCCACAAAGATAAATCTTCCTGCTTCCAGCCCCAGCACTCTATCTACTGTGCCATCCAGCTGCCCATGTCATTTCATACTACACAAGAATATTCTGCTACATTAATATACCATATTTTGTTCACCCATTCCCCAATCAATGAGCACCTACTTTGCTTCCAGTTCTTTCATATCAGAAAAAGCCACACTGCTACATTAGAATAGATATTGGATCGAGTATGTTTGTTATTGTTGTTGTTTCCTTTTTTAGGGGGAGGGATAGTGTTACTATCACAAATGGTGTCAAATTGATTCAGCCATTCCATTATAAATTCAATTCATGTTCTGTAATATTTCTTTCACTAATACATATACCATATTTCAATTGCTTTCTAATGCTCATTTCCACTGACTTCTTTGTTGAAAAAATCTGCCCTCTGTTTTGTGTTATACATTATAAATATATGCTGCAATATCTGAGTTAAATAGATACTCTCTTCCTTCTCCCTTCTTTCCCAGCCTGTCTGATAGGACTTGGCAGTTTTGAATTCCGGGGAATGATTAGCATCTACTTAAGGGGAGGCTGTACAGTTTAACAGTCACTCCCCTTAAAGTATTTACATGTCCCATAAAGTGCCCTTCAGCTAGTCTCTGATATGGTTTTTCCTTTTGCCACTTGGAATTGACACTCTCAAAGTTGACTACAGTCACTAGAACTGATCATATCTTTGCTTTCCCTCCCAAGTTCCAATGGCTGTCTTCTGGATATCTGATCATTAGGAAGTCATTCCTTACATGGAGTTGAAATCAGACTTTATGGAATCTCCACTTTTTGTTCCTAGTTCTGCCCTAAATTTAGGACCTAGCAGATCAAGGTCTAGTTCCTTTTTCACATGACAGCCCTTCAAATAATTCTCTTTCATATAACCTTTGAGTCTTCACTTCTCCATGCTAAATATCCGTGGTTTCCTGAGCTGACCCTCATATTGCATGACACTGAGGTCCTCCACCGTCTTCATTGCCCTTCACTACATGCTCCCAACTTTCAATGTCTTTCCAAAAATGTGGCCCCATAAACTGAACATAATACTCTACATGTGTGATCTGATGAGGGCAGAGTGCAGTAGTAATATCACCCTCCTTGCTGCTTGTCCAACAAAGGGATAGTTCTGTTGGAAATTGTGCCCGTTGGGTCAGATTCTCTTTACTGGAGACAGTTTAATCTAAATGAAGAAGCTTTTGCCCTAGGAGTCAGGAGGTCTCGGTTCTAGTCCCAATTCCTTTAATAATAATAAAAAATGACAATACTATACAATAATGGAGATTCATAATTATGACCCTGAGGACATCATGACAATCAATTTTGGAAAGATTTCTATCAAAATCAGATTCATTGTTTTGCCACTTAAAGAAATAAACTTCTATAAATAATATAAATAATAATAAATAAAATAGTATTTGCAAACTTCAAAATAATAATAATAATAATAATAAAATATAGCATTTATGTGGTACTTTAAGGTTTACAAAGTACTTTACAAATATGAACTCTATTTATCCTCACAACAACCCAGGTAGGTCAGTGTCATTATTACCCCCATTTTACAGATAAAGAAACTGAAGCAGATGGAGGCTAAGTGACTTGCTCAGAGTCACACAGTAAATATCTGTGGCCAGAGTTGAACTTGGGTCTTCCTGACTCTAGGCCCATTGCTTTATCCATTGAGCCACCTAACTGGCTCTTTACCAGCCTTTCAATTTTGACCAATGTCATTTGATTTCTTTATATTTCTTGGCATTTTAAAAAATAGATATTAAATAACAGATTCAGTTGGTGTTTGGGGCATGAGGTATAGATTAAATCCCATTTTTAGCCATATTTCCATTTCCCCCAGAAGTTTTTTATGAATAGTAATTCCATTCACTAATATTTTGAGAGTACAGTTTTATCAAAAACTAACTTCTTACATACTTCAGATGCTATTTCTGGTTTCTCTACTGATCTAATTCAATTTTCTTTGTAGTGCCAAACATTTTTTAAAAAAACAAATAGTTATGTAATACATTTTCTGAACTGGTAGCACTAATTCCCTTTACCCGTCTTCTTTTTTTATGGCTCCTCTTGATTCTTGCAAATCTTTTTCCCCCATATATATTTTGTTATTCTTTTAATCTAATTCTATGAAATAACCTATTGATATTTTGGTTAGCATTGTGCTGAACCTATAAATTAGGTTGGGAATGTACTTCTGACTTTTCATCTTTGAAATGTAACTGATATTATTTGTCCCTTCATTCTATATTATTGTCATCAAAAAACACTTACCAAATTTCCCTTTGGTTATGACTCTACTAGGTGTTATACTGAGAAAGACAGCATCCCTATCTTCATAGAGCTTACAGTCTAAGTTGGTAGTATAAGACACTATAGTAAGATTGGAAGCTTCCCTGGAGGTATGTGTACAAATTTTACCTGAGAACCACTATCTTGTGTGTGTGTGTGTGAAGCAATTGGGATTAAGTGACTTGCCCAGGGTCACACAGCCAGTAAGTGTTAAGTAGCTGAGGCCAGATTTGAACTCAGGTCCTCTTGACTCCAGGGCCGGTGCTTTATCTACTGTGCCACCTAGCTGACCACCCCCCCCTTTTTTTAGAACCAGTATCTTTTAAGAGAAAAAGCACGGAATATTTTTCTTCCCAATGGACATTCAATAAGTTTATGTTATTACATATGAGAATAACAATAGACCTAAGTACTCTGATTAATGCAATGGCCAGCCATAATTCCAGAAGACTAATGATAAAGCATGCTACTTGCCTCCTGACAGAGAGGACAGAGAGGTGATAGACTCATGATGCACAATGAAACATATATTTTGCACACAGCCAATGTAGGAATTTATTTAGCTTGACTATGTATATCTATTATAAGGATTTTGTTTTTTTTTTCTTTTTCCCTCCCCAACTGGGGGGAAGAGAATAAGAAGAAGGCAAAATAAATACTTGTTAATTGAAAAATATTTTTAACTTAAAAAGAATAATATTAACACCCACCTTATAGGGTTGCTATGAGGATCAAATGGGATTATTTTACATTTGACTCACTAGGTAAAGGACTTACTGAATATTAAAGTTCTCTATTAATGTGAGGTGCTATTATTATATTATTTTTAAAATACAAGTGTCAACTATGTTTATAACATTCCTGATATCTGCTGATCTAATAATCCTGTCAAAGCAGAGATGAAATTAGCATGGCATGACCTCTTAGTGATTAAGAGATATGGCCACAGGATCCTGGCTAGGGGATTACTGTTGCTCTTTTCAAATGTTCATAATCCATTCTTTTAATAATAAATTCTAGCATTTTGCTAGCAATTGAAGCCAAGATGAACAACAATCTATTTGCCTTTAAAATCCTATAATGGTTTTCCAGTTCTCCAGATTTTCCAAAGATCACTGAGAACAGTTTAGTAATCACATCAGTTGTTCTGGATTTCATCTCCAGGAGTATCCCTTGGGACAAGCTTATAACCTGAAATCTCATCATCCTTAGCAGCATCTTTTTTTTTTTTTTTTGGTGGGGCAATGGGGGTTAAGTGACTTGCCCAAGGTCACACAGCTATTAAATGTCAAGTGTCTGAGGCCAGATTTGAACTCAGGTACTCCTGAATCCAGGGCCAGTGCTTTATCCACTGCGCCACCTAGCTGCCCCCTCTTAGCAACATCTTTAAGGTTGCCTCTTCCCTCTGACTGGAGGACTGGAGGAAGAGCAACAAATTCCTTCCAAAATCTTCCTTTATAGAGGTTTCAGAACTTTTCAAATAATTCTTCATTTTATATCAATAGCTCTGCAAACATCATGCCCCCTCTCCATGTCCCCTTGCCTTTTCAGCTTTCTTTTGTGCATCATGTTTTCTCATTAGATTGTAAACTACTTGAAAGAGACTTCCTCTTCCTTCCTTCCTTCCTTCCTTCCTTCCTTCCTTCCTTCCTTCCTTCCTTCCTTCCTTCCTTCCTTCCTTCCTTCCTTCCTTCCTTCCTTCCTTCCTTCCTTCCTTCCTTCCTTCCTTCCTTCCTTCCTTCCTTTCCTCTACCCTTTCTCTCTCCCTCCCTTTTCTCTCTCTCTCTCTCTCTCTCTCTCTCTCTCTCTCTCTCTCTCTCTCTCTCTCTCTTTCTCTCTCTCTCTTCAGGGCTTAGCACAATACTTGGTACAATCTAGGTTTAATAAATATGTATTGAGGGGCAGCTCGGTGGTGCAGTGGATAAAGCACCAGCCTTGGATTCAGGAGGACCTGAGTCCAAATCCAGCCTCAGACACTTGACACTTGCTAGCTATGTGACCCTGGGCAAGTCACTTAAAACCCATTGCCCTGAAAAAAAAATCTATTGATTGTTGACATCCAATATTCAATTCAATTAAAGAGGTCCTTTTAAAGGACCTACTTACTATATGTTAAAGCAAGAGCCCAAGTAAGTTGCCAAAGGTCACACACATAGTAAGTGGCAGAATTGATTGAGTTCCCTGGTCATCTACACTGATTTCTCTAGATAGTTTGTCTTGCCACCCCCATAACTACACCCTATATTCTTTCTTCCTCATCAGAATCCTTTGTATTTTTGTCATTAGAATTTTTCCCCTACTCCATTTAGCTTGAGTCAACTTTTCCTGTGGAATTTTAGGCTATGGAACCATGCCTCCCTTTTCTCTGAGCCGTTTGAACAATTTCTCCTTTCATACATGGACATAGCAGTTGGTAGAGAGCTGGCCTGAAAGCCAAGAAGAGTTCAAGTGGGTTCAAGTCCCATTCTGGAATAAGTCTCAATGTGGTAGGAAAAGATGCTGACCTAAATTGGTAGGAGTTTCCTCACTAGAAGTTCCCTATGCCTGTGAAATCACAGATCTAGTCCCTATCCTTGTCCTTTCTTTGAAAGTAATTTTCCTATAACTTACCTGCTCATCTGATTATGCTCAGTTTCCCCCTTTTCATTAGTCAGGAATACAAAGATATTTTGATTACTTCTTTCCAAGACCCCTATCATTCCTCCTTCAACAAACAATTCTCCTTGTCAGCAAATAATTTCTATCCCATCCCATTCACCAATCAGAAATGACTAGTTAGGTTTTATTCTTTTTTCTTTCCCTGCTTTACCCTCAGGTGGCAGGCCTAAAAAGCGGGAGATGTAATGAACAGCAAACTCCCTCCCTCAGTGGCAAATGACTAGGAAGGAGATTGCTTCTTCTAGACAATCCATAAATTTAGGTAACCAGACCTTTAATAATTAAGAGTTGAATGTAACTGACATTACATACTAAATGTTACCCACCAAAATCCTTTCCAGAGTGGTTAACAAGGAGTAAAATGCCCTAATTGAAGGTATTCACCTCTTTTCCTTTCTCCAGCCTTGCTTTGGTAGAGGTGTTAATGATCTTCAAAAAGTATAAAAAGCAGGCAGCAGGAGGGAGAAGCATAATCCCACAACTGGATCGTGGGGACCTGAATAATTGAGAGGAAACTGATGTCAAACTGCAGGGAAAGCGGATGTATTCTTATGTCCATTTATATACTCAAGAGCTTAAAGCACTTTTAGGCATTATCTAGTGAAAGCAGGCAATGGCCTTTTAAAGTACTTTTGCCCAAGGTCACAGAAAGAGATAAGCCTGGGGGGGGGGTGGAGAAAGATGAATATACTTGTAAAAATTTTCACAATTTAGATGATGGTATGTGGGTCTGCTGAAGAATCAACGCTTTTGAATTGTGGTGCTAGAGAAGACTGGTGAGCGTCCCTTGGACATTGAGATCAAATTAGTCAATACTTAAAGAAATTAATTCAGGCTATTCACTGGAAGAACAAATACAAAAACATAAACTTAAATACTCTGGGCCCATAATGAGAAGATGGGACTCAATGGAAAAGACCCTGATGTTGGGAAAGATTGAAGGCAAAAGGAGAGGGCATGGTAGAGGATGAGATGGATAGAGAGTATCATGGAAACAACCAACGTGAACTTGGATCCACTCTGAGAGATGGTGGAGGATAGAAAGGCCTTTCCTACTTCAGTCCCTGGAGTCATTAAGAGTCAGAATGACTAAACAACAAAAAGAGATAGTAATCGAGGGCAGCTAGGTAGAGCAGAGGATAAAGCACTGATCCTGGATTCAGGAGGACCTGAGTTCAAATCTGACCTCAGACACTTGACACTCACTAGCTGTGTGACCCTGGGCAAGTCACTTAACCCTCATTGCCCCACAAAACAAAACAAAACAAAACAAAAAACAAAAAGAGATAGTAATCCCAGAATAAACAAAGGATTTAGATAACAATCATTTCCCCTTCTCACCCAAGAATGGGCCAACTTTGGACAATCTCAGGACAGAGAGTAAACCTATGCCATTATGTTCCTCCAAGACTTTCCTGCACAGTGTGACCCGTGTGAACTTCTGAGAGGGGTTAGTGAGAGAGGGGGGGAAAGACATTTTCTTTCCTCTTTTCTTTTCCCTATCTCCCCAAATCTTGCCCCCATCTCCACAACCTCCCCTCCCCCACTGCACCACCACCACTTCCCCAAAGAAAAGGAAATAGCAGGGAGAATCATGTCACCAAGAATTTTAAAGTTGGAAGGGATCTCAGGGCCATCTAATTCAACTAATCGATTAACAAGCCTTTATTAGTTACCTTCTAGGTGCCAGGTACTCCCCTAGGTTCTGAGGGCACAAAAGCAGAAGCAAAACAGTCCTTGGCCTTAAGAAGTGCTCTTTCCCTCAGGGGAAACAGTATATACACATATAAGTAAATACAAAATATATACTGTGGTACAGTGGATAGAGCTCTAGGCCTGGAGTCAGGAAGACATCTTCCTGAGTTCAAATTCCACCGCAGACATTGTTAGCTGTGTGACCCTGGGCAAGTCACTTAACCCTGTTTATGTCAGTTTCCTCATCTGTAAAATGAGGTAGAAAAGGAAATTGCATACCACTCCAGTATTTTTGACAAAAAACCAAAAACCCTAATGGGTCACACAGAGTTGGACACGACTGAAATGTTCTTAAAAAAAAAGTTCTTTCTTTCTTTTTTTTTTTATTTTGTTTTGTTTTTTGGCAGGGCAATGAGGGTTAAGTGACTTGCCCAGGGTCATATAGCTAGTACGTGTCAAGTGTCTGAGGCTGGATTTGAACTCAGGTTCTCCTGAATTCAGGGCCAGTGCTCTATCCACTGGGTCACCTAGCTGCCGTGCCCCCCCCCCCCCCAAAGTACTTTCAAGAGAGAGAGAACAGAGCAGCTGAAGAGATTAGAGAAAGCCTCATCTGGCACTTGAGCTGAGCTTTGAAGCAAGTCAGGGATTCCAAGAGCTGGAGTTGATGGGGAGTGCATCCCAGGCATGAAGTACAACCTATGCAAAGGCACAGAGGTGGGAGAAATAATATTAAGCTGGGGAGACACTCAGGAGATCAGTTTAGCTGGAATGAAGTGTGTCTAAAGAGTAGTAATGTGTAACAATCCTGGAAAAGTAGGCTTAGAACTTTTTGTTTGCATGGAATACTATTGTCCTGTAAGAAATGATGAGCAGGAGTTCAAGAAACCTGGAAGGACTTACGGGAACTGATGCTGATTGAGAGGAGCAGAATCAGGAGAACATTGTACACAGTAACAGCAACATTGTGTGATGAACAATGGTGATAGACTTGGCTCTTCTCAGCTATGCGATGATCCAAAACAGTTTCAAAGAACTCATGATAGAAAATGTTCTCAACATCCAGAAAAAAGAACTGTGAATTATGAATGCAGATTGAACCATACTGTTTCTACTTTTGGACTGGTTTTTTCCCCTTTCTTTTTTGACGTTTTTCCCTTGTGCTCTGATTCTTCTTTCACAAGATGACTAATGTTGAAATATGTTTAATGTGATTGTACATATACAACCTATATCAGACTGCTTTCTGTCTTGGGGAGGAGGGAGGGTGAGAGAAAAAATATTTGGAACTAAAAATCCTGTGAATACAAATGTTGAAAACTATCCTTATATGTAACTGGAAAATAATAAAATACTTTAAACAAAAAACAAACAAAAAAAGAACTTTTTGTTGGCGCTGAACTATAAACAAAGCAAATATCAGTTAAGTGGAAATGAGGTAACTAGATGGCAAGTGGACAGAATGCCAGGCTTGGAATCAGGAAGAAGTAAATTCAAATCCGTCCTTAGAAACTCGCTTCACTTAAGCTCTGTCTGCGTCCATTGTCTCATCTGTAAAATAGGGATAAAAGCACCTATCTGCCAGGGTGGTTGTGAAGGGACAGTGAGATCATATTTGTAAAACACTTTGCAGGGGGCAGCTAGGTGATGCAGTGGATAAAACACCGGCCCTGGAGTCAGGAGGACCTGAGTTCAAATCCGACCTTAGCTGTGTGAACTTGGGTAAATCACTTAACCCTCATTGCCTTGCAAAAAAGGGAAAAAAAGAAAAAAACCAAAAACACTTTGCAAACCTTAAAATGCTACATAAATGCTAGATAGAGTCAAAGGAGTGACTTCATTGGGAAAGTTAGTGGGAAACAACAGTGATAGTAAAAGAGAATAATTATTAAAACACTTTAAAAATGAAGAAGAAAGGTAGGTTGAAGCCAGATTAGGAAGAGCTTTCCCTGACAATCCAAGGAATCTACATTTTATCCTGGAGGCAAAAGGCAGCCTTTGCAGTGGTTTGAACAGGTGAGTGGCATAGCTAAACCTATGCTTCAGGAGAATCACTTTGAAAGCTAAAAGGAAGCTGGATTAGCATAAGGAGATTGATTCAAAGGTGATTTTAGTAGTAGTCCTGATGAGAGGTGATGAAAGCCTGAACTGCAATTGTGTCAATGTGAGTAGAGAGAGGGGGACAGATGTGAGAGATGTTGCAGAGGGAGTAACAGCAAGATTTGGTAACTGACTGAATATTGAGGGAAGGTATGATAAAGAGTAAAAAGTTCAAAATTACTCCAATATTGCAGATCTGAGTAACTAGAAGAATCTCAGTGTCCTTGATAGAAGTAGGGAAGTGAGGAAATTGGGTGGGTTTAGGGAGAAAAGGTAATAGATCTGCTTTGAATATGTTGAATTTGACAGGACATCTGTGAGGAGAAACGACTCCTCCTCAATAACTCTCTGGAACTCAGCTGTGGTGATGTGTCAAAGGCTCATTTATTGTCATTCTCGCGAGAATGGGCAACCCAGTGTGCAGCTGGTGGGTGCCTAGACTGGAGGCTCACAGGCCCTGTTTTATCCCCTAGCACAAATGGACCCTCCCCTTTTTCATCACTAATCAATTACTCGAAGGTTACAATCTACTAGCAAAGACTAGCTAATCAGAACGCAGAATTCCCAACCCTAATTACTGACCTAATTGAGATCAGCTGGGGCTCCTAGAACCATGTGATTTTGTTCGCAGGAGCGGGAGGAGGGGATCTGAGACCTTTGTCCTAAAACAGATCTGGAAGAGTGTAATTTGAATGGTGACTACCATATTCTTATTGAAAGCAGACCATTCCCCATTTCTTCACAACATCCAATGGGAAATCTTCCATGGTCACCTTGTGATGTAGGACAGGAGCTCAGAAGAAATGCTGAGTTGAATATATAGATCTGAGGTTCATAGGTGTAGAGATAGAGACAAGAGGCCTTAGTCTCTTGGTCTCACAATTAGGGAATTGAAGAAGACGATCCATCAAGGACATGAGATAGAATGTCCAGACTATTCATTTATTTCTTTGATAAACATTGATTGTCTACTACTTGACAGGAACTGTACCAAACCATGGGGATAGAAAAAGAGGCAAAAACCCCAATTCCTGCCCTCAAAGGACAATCAAGAGAGAGCAGTGTCATGAAAATCCATATTGGTCAACAATGCCAAATGCTACAGAGAAATCAAGAGGGATGAAGAGTTGGAAAAGGCCAATGGATATGACAAACTCTCATACTCTATAGGACCAGGTCTTTGAACTCTTAAACTTTAATTCTTCCAACAGACAACTCCCAAGACTGGTATTGCTCATGAAATCTCCCTTCTTTGGAGAGGCTAGATTTTAAAATCAGGCTACCTAGGAAATATCATTCATGAGTTCCCCTTTGGGACTGAATAGGCATGGTTTGTTCTTGAAACTATGTTGGTTCTTTGTCTATTTTGTTTGTTTTTTGCAAGGCAATGAGGATCAAGTAACTTGCCCAGGGATACACAGCTAAGTGTCAAATGTCTGAGGCCGGATTTGAACTCAGGTCCTCCTGAATCCAGAGCTGATGCTTTATCTACTGTACCACCTAGCTGCCCCCTATGTTGGCTCTTTGTGATCATCACTTCCTTTTCTAAATTATTGCTCTCCAAAATTAGGGCCCAGGCCTGACTTGAGGGAGTGTGGGATCAATCAATTGCAATGTGAGAAGATGGGTCACATCCTACCCTCTGAGAGATAGCCATTTGAGGATTTGTCTCCAACACAACTACACCACCCCTCCCCAGTGATTGATTAGCCATTGTTGACTTTTCATTGTGAGCATTTACACCTCGGAAATTGACAAAGCTACAAATTAGGGTTTGATTTTGTTTGGTTGATAATCTAGACTTAAGAAAGTGATAGATAAAATGTTAATAATGAAGATTAAACTTTAAAAGTATGTCCTGGGGCAGCTAGGTGGCCGAAGTGGATAGAGCACCGGCCCTGGAGTCAGGAGGACCTGAGTTCAAATTTGACCTCAGACACTTAACACTTACTAGCTGTGTGACCCTGGGCAAGTCACTTAACCCCCCTTGCCTCCCTTAAAAAAAAAAAAGTATGTCCTGCATACACACACACACACACACACATTTTTTTTTTCCTTGTAAAGCTGGTTCTTATGCATTTATCAACACACTACTGCCTCTCCACCATTTTAACTCAACATTCCCCCATTCTGCCCCCTCCTATCACTAGTTTCCTGTGGCTGTGCTGGGCATGGGCCCATGAGGACTATAATAACTTAATCAAGACCCAGGCATCAGAAACAGCTGTCTAAACAGCTATTCCATTCCTCTGGGCCCTCTACACCCTGCTCCCCAAATCACCTTGTGGCTGCCACAAGCATCCCTCAATATACTCTGAAGCAATGGCTGCTAGGACTTCTCTCTCCAATTTTTTAGTGGGAAAGAGTAAATAGCACAGAATGAGAAGGCATAGATATGTTGAAATCTTATAGCAAGTCTCATTAAATTATTTTTGTCCCCAAATCAATCCCTCTTCTAAATTTCCCTATTTACCTTAGGGGTGTCACCATATTTCTAAGCTCTCAAGCTCTCAACTCCCTCATTACCCTTGACTCCTCACTTAACTGAAAGAGCTCTCTCCAAAGTTCCCAATTAAACTTTTAATTGATATGATGGCCTTTTCTCATTCCTCATTTTTCTTCACCTCTCTGTAGCACCTGGAATTATTGACCACCTTCTCCTGCATACTTACTCTCTCTTCTTTGGGTTGCTAAGAATGATGCTTGTGGGAAACCTATAAAAAAAACTTCTCAGTATGCACACTTAAAAACTTGGAAACAGAATTGTCTAAATGGTTCAAAAATCTTCCAGACAAAGAGTTTCAGTGGGTTCTGAACCTATGTGTTAAAAATATATAAAAATGCAATAGCTTCCAATTAATTTTCAAGAACAACTGATTTAATAAGGGAAGGCATACATCTACCAGCTAAAATTCAACTAAAACACAATTGGTTGATGGGATTAAAAAGTGAATATTATAATTCAGTAAATGCAGCTAACTACGCACTTCTTCCATTTTTATCTGGGTATCTTTGTGAATTATGGCAGTCAAATTGGGAAGTAAATTGAACTTAGAACCGAACCTGAAAGTTGCTGTATCACAAAATATTAAGGCAAGATTTAAAAAAATGAAGCCTATTCAGTCACATAACTTTCACTAAAAATGTCATCTTTAATAATAATATTTTAGTGAGATCAAAAGAGGTTTTTACTACTCGTAAATTATCTTCAATACATGATCATATTTTAATAATTTAATTCATCCTTTCTTAATTTCAATTTTGTGTAAGCTTTATAATGTACTCAATTATTAGTTCAGTAGTACAAGTAAACAAACTATAAATGAGTAAATATATTTCTATTGGGGAGTAATTTTTTTTTTTTTACTGATAGACATGCATAATCCAAAAAATTTGGAGACCAATACCAACAAAACCTATACCAATAAAATCACAGGTCTGGACCCCAAAACAAAAGCAAAACATAGAAAAGGTCTAAGGGATAATTACCCTATGAACTATAGAAACAATGAAAACCATGCCAGTGAAAACTGAGTCAGAATGCCGAGAAACAGTGCTGCATTTATGGAAAGAAATACCACTAGTCTTTGCATAAGAAAAGACGGTAGTCTGTATCCAGACATGCCGTCTATGTGATCTGTGCCCAGTGTAAGAAAGGAAACATTTCGCCTTTTTACATAAATCAGGAAGTCATCAAGTGAGCAAAAAAAACTCACCAAAAATTTCAACCTGCCAAATTTCCCAAAGAGGCATCTGGTACTCCCCTCTAACAAAGAGCCATTCACTATATAACAGAGACTGGAATCCTCAGGAGAAGGAGGATAACAAGGGACATATTTTCAATATACAAATCACATCAATAGTATAGGAGGATTCCATATTACTGTACAGATTTGTGAAGAAAACAGAATTCTTAATAGAGTCTGGGGCATCTGCTCATCTCATGGATGGAAAACACTTCCAGAAACTAGTAGACAAGGTCTGCCTAGAACCTGCTATTATTACACTGGGTACATATGGACTCAAGAAACCATTAGTTCTAAAAGTTCTGGCTGAAATTGGCAAGCTGCCTTCAGCAGGATTTCATTGAAGCAAAGTGACAGATGGTAATTTCCTTTGTTATAAGCAGCATATCAATTTAAGTTGATTGGAATAATGGACACAATAGATAGCGATTGGTTCATCTTCTGCTATATCAGATACCCTCATGCAAATTGAGCGATTCATCTACAACTTCTGATAAGGGCAACAAATAAGTTCATTTTTACATATGTGACAAAGTTTCTAGCACAATGTTATTGTGTTCAAAGAGCTCCTCTCCAACAAGGGTTGTAAAAGTAAATTAATAACCCATGAGGTGGGGGTGGCTAGGTGGCGCAGTGGATAAAGCACCGGCCCTGGATTCAGGAGTACCTGAGCTCAAATCTGGCCTCAGACACTTGACACTTACTAGCTGTGTGACCCTGGGCAAGTCACTTAACCCCAATTGCCTCACTGAAAAAAAACAAAAAAACAAAAAAAAAAACCCCATGAGGTGGGTTTTATTTGTGTTTTATAGAAAGAAACTAAATTGTAGTGAATTCATTTGATTTATTCCCCCAATCCCCATTAGAAAATGAGTCAGTGGGGTGACGAAAAAGACAGAGATTTTACATTTGGCGGTTTGTTCACTAGAATGAAAACAGCAAAAATAATTTTTAAAAAGATTTATCGCATTATCAATGTGCATATTCCAATTAGGTAGAAAGAAATCATCTATTGCTTTTCATCCTGTATGCTTCTTGACCATATCCTTCCATAAATACTCCTTTTGAACCAGGATTGTGGGGGCTTTCCTCTAGAGCTCTTGACATTATGTAACTAGTGCAATATGTGGGCTATCAATGGATAGCCTTTGCATTCACCAAGTAGCTATGCCATCTTTCTTTTCCAGTTTTGCCTCTCTCTAATAACACCTATGTTTGCTTCTCTTGGGTAATTCTTGCTTGCAAATATATTGTTGTCTACTTCTAGTTGCCAAGTGCCTCTCCATTTCTGTTTGGGAATCTGCAACTTTAATTCTTCAGAGATTGTGTTATTCCATAAGTCAAAACCATATAGCATTACTGGAAGGATATTATTGTTTTCAAAAGAAAAAGAAAAAAAAAGAGAAGCCTTTGCTTTAGGGAGAAACTTGAGATCATTAAAAGCATTACATAGTTTCCCAAAGGTAATCTAGCCTATTTTTTCTATTCAATTCTTGGCCCAGCTCATTGTCCCCGCAGAGTGTCTGTTCAAGATCTATATACTGACAGACCACCTATAAGGGCTGTCCTTCCAAGTTGCATAACAACTGCATGACAACAATAAATATCTTTTCTTAATATAGCACATTTCACTAGCAGATCTCAAAACATCTATAAATCCCAAAGAACAAACAGTTCCCTATGTGTAAATTAAGCATTCTGGAGGGATACACTAACGCTTGTTGGTATTTAATAAATATTTCCCTCTCTTACTGCTGTTGCCCTAGGTCCAGCCATCATTACCTCTCATCTGGCTCATTTTAATAGCCCCTTTATTGGTTTCCTCTTTTTCTGATCCATCCTTCACACCTCTGTCAGAGTAATTCATAGATCTGGCTATGTCATTCCTCTACTCAAAAAATGTTCAGTGAGTCCTTATTGCAAAATGAATAAAATACAGGGTGGGCCAAAAGTTACCAGTATTTAATAATTCCTTTATTTTTTGTTTTTAATTTACAATACCATTGTATCACATACAGTATATACAGGATATAAATTGACATTCTGTGTGAAAAATAAAATCTCATAATTGGTGAAAAATAAAGAAAAATAATGTTCAAAAAGTTATTAAAACGTCAAACCCCTTTGTGACTTTTGGCCCACCTTGTCTAAACCCCTTATTCCTGATATTCAAGGCTCTATGCAATCTGTTTCCAATGTATCTTCCCATACTTATCACATACTACTTCCTCTCACACACTCTACCTTCCAACCAAACAGGATTCCTCATTGCCTCCTGATTTCATCCTGTTATTTTTCACCTCTGTACCTTTGTGCATATTGCCTCCTTCCTTCCCATCTTGTGTACTCCTTCCTTCCCTGTTTTCCTTCCCTCTCCTCCTCCTTTCTTCCCTCCCTTCTTCCTTTCTTCTCCCCTTCACTCCCTCCCTCCCTCTTTTCTTCTCCCCAGCTGCTGATATTATTTGCATGTTAATCTTCTTCCTATTCTTCATTGTCCAGCTGGGATGCTATAAAGCCTTTCCTCATACCATTAATAATAAGTGATTGATTCATTCTCAATTTTTTCATACTACTCTGTTTGGACTCATTTTATGGAATAACATATTATGTGTGTAGTTACTGTACCCTTGGAGCACTGCTTGGCTCTTTCTCCTTTGTGTTACTTTCCTGAGTATAGGAACTGAGCAGCAATATTGAGATGGATATTTCCAGCCTTGGATACAACTGTATGTATTCATGAGATCTGCCTGCCCTGGATCCCTCAGTCAGAGCTAATGTGCAGCTAGAGGAATTTCTGAATCAGAGAGGATGATGACCACCAGGAGGATCAGCCCAGCCTCAGTCCACAACTGCCAAAAGACTTAAACCTAGAGAAATTCCTATGAATGCTGTAGAACCAAGGTAAATGTGAAATGTTGGTTCAGCAGTTCCCCAAAATGCTTGCTACATATTAGGATTCATCCTCCCAGGAGAATATAATGGTAATTAAAAGTTATTATTGCTCTTTGTTTAAGTCTGTGTCAATATGGACTCATGATTCTCTTGAATAGGCATATCTTTTGTGTGCAAGAAGTAATTAGCTATGCCCTATCTGATTCACAATGACATGGATGATTTTGTTTGTTTGTTTGTTTGTTTGGTTTTTTTTTAGTGAGGCAATTGGGGTTAAGTGACTTGCCCAGGGTCACACAGCTAGTAAGTGTTAAGTGTCTGAAGTCCTATTTGAACTCAGGTACTCCTGACTCCAGGGCCAGTGCTCTATCCACTGCACCACTTAGCTGCCTCTCTGATTCACAATGAACAATGAGCATCTTCCTACTCCTTTCTTTTGGTGATACCCAGACACCAGCCAAACCTAAGCTTTGATTAATTTTCCTTGGGGTATTTTGTGAGGAGAGAGACCCAAGGAGAGAGAGAGAGACAGAGAGACAGAGACAGAGAAGGAGAGGGATGGGGAAGGAGGGAGGCTGACCTCTCAGTGGTGACCAGGCTCCCCCAGGACTAAACTCTTTGTGTATTTCTATGTGGGTCCAGATCTGAAAAGGATCCTTAGTGTAATGGAAGAAGACAAGTGCTCTAACCACTCCCTTAGAATCAACAGAACTTCCTGTTAACTTTACATGAAAATTTAGGGCCTTTTTCCTTTTGTTGGATCATCATCATAGCTACCAAACTGGGAGTTACTTCAGAAATCAGCTTCTTAAACTGTGGGTCACGACCCCATCCGGGGTCATGTAACTGAATGTGGGGGTTTTGAAAAATTTGGCAACATTAAAAGGTTATGTATACTTATTTTATATATCTATATATCTGGGGTCATATAAAAATTCCTCCAGTGAAAAGGGGTTGGGAGTGGAAAAAGTTTAAGAAGCCCTGATCTAATACAAACCCTCATTTTATAGAAGAAAGGAGAGAAGAGACTTGGCCAAAGTCGCGCAGGCAGTAAATATCAGGAACAGGATTTGAACCCATGTCTTCTGACTCCAGTACCAGAACTCTTTCTGCTGAGTCATGGTGCCTCATATTGTGCTGTTCCAAAGGGAAACCCTGGGTGAGTAACAGAAGTAAAAATAATATGATTATTCGAGAAGTCCACAAGATGGAACCCAGTCTGTGAGAGCCTAGGGCTGTGGTTCTAGGCCACAGGTTACATTCATAAATTTTTCTCAACCTCCTCTCTCTCCTTAGAAGATCATAAGGTCCACGAAGGTAGGAAATGTGTCTTGTATCCATCCCTAAGACTCAGCAGAGCTCACTGTATGTGCTTTGTAAATGTTTGTTGAATTGAATTGATGGCTGACTCAGGCCAAAAGAGCACCATTTAGTGCCGTGGTTTTAGTAAATTACAAAGCCAGTGGTAAACCACAAAACCTTTGTGGTGAAAGAAGGTCCAGCCAGACTGGACTACTAGCTATTCCCTGAACTCAACATACTACCCCTGTTCTTATACGCTCATTCGGGCTGTCAGGGCGTCATGTCTACCTCTCTTCTTATCCTTCAAGGCTCACTTCAGGTGCCACTTTCCCATGAAGCCTTCTCTTATTGTCACAGCTATTGGCGTTTTCTCCCTCTTCAGATATTTATAAAGGACGTTCTTTGTATATCTCCTTCATCCTATGCCCCCATCAGTGTCCATCACCAATGAGGTAAGGGGTGGTGAGGTCAAGCTGTGGAGAAATGGGTGGTACAGAAAGGAGAGAGAGGTCGACATATTCCCTCCAGTAAAATCTATGCCAAATGATGGCAGAGAATTTTATCTTTGGATCTATGGCTCCTTGCTAGGTGCTTAAGGAAGTTTGCTGAGGCTGTTGTCAGTTACCATCAGCTAACCTCTTGTTGTAGTAAGAGCTTACTAAATGCTTGCTGACTGAAGGTCTTTCCTATCCCCTGTTCCCCAACTCTCTGTCTTACTTTTTCCTCTATCACTTCCTTTCCTGATCATTGTCCTTTTCCCCTCATTTGCTTTCTGTCTTCTTACCATGTCTGCACATTACCATTTTCATTTTTCTCTTACTCTCTTCACTGTGTGTTGCCTACAGTATCTCTCTATATTTTGTCCTCTGAGAGATAATGTGGTAAATTGGCAAGATCACTGGGCTTAGAATGAGATCTGCTTCTGACACTTGATAGTCATGTGGCCTTGAGCAAGTCACTTTCCCTCTATGGGTCTCAGTTTCCTCACCTGTAAAATGAGGGTGTGGGATTAGATCTATAAGATCCTTTCCAATTACATGTATTCTATAGACCACATTGCTCCTATGATGGCTTTCAACTCCTCTGCTTCCCTCTACTTCCACATTATTTTGTAACTCTCTTCACCCATCTGATTCTCACCCATTTTTCATTCCTTTTCAAGCTCTTCTATTCTCTCTCTGTTATGGGCCCTAGGGTACCTCAGAAGTTTTCTGGGGTAAATCAAAGAACCTTCTTGAGAAACCAAACCAAAGGATAGACACACCTAAAGAGATAAGTGGCACTGGGATTGAGACTGAGTTAGCTCCAGGACCACTACCCTTCATTTCAGTCTCCCCCACCCCTTGGGGAGATAAGATTAAGTGTGATTGCTGCCTTTGTGGCATGACGGGGAGAGAGATGGCTTGAGAGATCTGGAGCTGCCCATCACCCAACTTCCCTCAGCCACCACCAGTGGGGCATAGTCCTCCCCCAAGAAGGGAACTTTCCACAGTCAGATGATCACGCTATAGAACCACCATCAGTCCTCTATAAAAGTATCTGCCTGTCTCCTGCTAGAGGAGAAAGGTGTCTCAGAGAGCCACACCTCTGTACCATGCCTTCTCCCCATGAGAAGTCCAAGGACTTCTCTCTTGGTTTCTTTTCCCTAGCACCTAAATAAACTATTATTTTACTCTAAATGGATTTGTGTGCAAGAGGGTGTAATTCTTTAAAGAAGAATTTCTAAGAACCCCTACCCTAAACCCCCATCAATTTCCCCATAACACTCTCTATTCCCCTTCACATACCTCTCATATTATTTCCCTCTCTGCCTTTCATTTCACTTCCAATGTTTTCCATATTTGATCTCTCCCCTTATCTCTTATCACCTCACCACTCCACCACCTATCCTGGGCCTTAGATTTGCACTCACTTCTCACCTTTTCAATAATTCCCGTCTATTTGGTGTTTTGTCTCCAACTCCCCCCTCTGCCTCTTTCCCTACTTCCCTTCCTTCCTCTCTCTCTCCATCCCTCCCTTTCTCGCGCTCTCTCTGGCTGTCTTTCTGTCTTTGTCTCTGTCTCTGTTTCTCTCCCTGTCCATATCTCTTTATGTCTCTGTCTCTATTGCTGACTCTGTTTCTGTCTCTCTCCCTCTCTTCCTCCTTCCCTCCCTGCCTTTCCCCATTCTAACCTTCACCTTTTCTCTAGTAACTGTTTCAGAACTACTTCTAACCTCACTCATTGCCAGCTCAGGAGCAGCCTTGGCATCTGCTCCAGCTGGCCAAATTTGCATGAGCAGTAACATGGCTCTTTATTACACAATCCATAGCAAATGAAATTACAGTATTGTACTGTGTAGATAGTATCTCTACAGGCTAAAACAATGAGTGTCCTTTTTAATATACCATGCTTCAATGTTTTAATGTTTAAAAGAGATCATTGATCTTGCTTAGTCAAGTTATTAGCCAAGAAATTGCTACATTTCTCCACAAGGCTATTACACACACACACACACACACACACACACACACACACACACACACACACAACTAAATAGAAAACTCTTGCAACAAAGAAGTATAGTTTAGTAAACATTGAGCACATCTTATAGCATGTGTCTCATTCCACACCTGTCATCCACCACCTCTCTGATTTGAGGAGGGCGGTGTATTTCATTAACAGTCTTCTGGAGTCAAGCTTCATTATGACATTGATCTGGATTCTAATGTCCTTCAGTGTTCTGTTCTTTTCTTTTATGTTATTGTAGCTATTGTGTATGTTGCTTTCTCTGTCCTCCTTACTTCACTTTTTGGTCATTGAGTCATCCCTGACTCTTCATGACCCTGTGGGTTTTGTTTTGTTTTTTTTTTTGGCAAAGATATTGGAGTGGTTTGCCATTTTCCTCTCCAGTTCATTTTATAGCTGAGAACACTGAGGCAAACAAGGTTAAGTGACTTGCCCAGGGGAAGCCTGATTTGAACTAGGGTCCTCCTGACTCAAGGGCCAGAACTCTATCAACTGTATCATCTAGCCACTCCAATTCAAACAACTCTTCCCAAGTTTCTCTGAATTTTTCATATTTGTTGTTTCTTATGCCATAATACTATACAATTGTATTCACATACCACAATTTATTCAGCCATTCCTCAATGGGAGAATACTCCCTTTGTTTTTAGTTTTATTTTTATTACTTTAAAAAGTAGTGCTTTAAATATTTTTGTATTGATGGGGGTATTTCTGTCTCTGGAATCATATAGTTGAGTCTAAAGTTAGGTGAAGTTTAAGTGATTTTTTTCTAGTATAGCTCTAAATTGTTCCTTAAAACAATTGGACCAATTCACATTCCCACCAATAGTGCCTTGTGTGCCTGTCTTCCCACATTCCCTACTATTTTCATCTTTTGTTAAATGTCCTAATTTGATGTTTGTGAGGCAAAACAGAGTTGTTTATTTTTATTTCTTTGATTTTAATTTCTATTTCTTTTATTATTAGTGATATAAAGAATTCTTTCATTAGGTTTTTGATCATTAACATTTCTTCTTTTGAAAATCATTTATGGGGGCAGCTAGATGGCACAGTGGTTAAAGCACTGGCCCTGGATTCAGGAGTACCTGAGTTCAAATCTGGCCTCAGACACTTGATACTTACTAGCTGTGTGACTGTGGGCAAGTCACTTAACCCCCATTGTCTAAAGAAAAAAAAAGACTTTGAAAATCATTTATATTCTTTCACTACTTAACTATTGTGGAATGGCTCTTGACCTTATATATTTGTTTCTATTCCCTGCATCTTTTGATTATTAGACTTATTCAAGATATTTGATGCAAATATTCTTTCTCAAAGGACAGTTTTCCCTTTTATCCTGGTTGTGTTGCTTTTGTTTATGCAAAAGGATGTTAACTTTCTGTTATCAAAATTGTATACTGTATGTTCTTTTCATCACCTCTTTCTCTCATTTGGTTAAAAATTTCCCCCTAAAATAGATTTAAAAGATATTTCCTAAGGGGCTATTTATTTTTTTAAAAAAAGAAAGCTAAAAAGGTATATTTTAATTTTCACTCAGAGTATATCAGTGCCCTCTATGGAGATGGATACCATTTTTTTTCATCATGAGTCCTTTGGAATTATCAAAACAGCCACTTCTTTCAGAATTGATGATTATTACATCATTGCTGTTACTGGGTACAATGATTTTCCAGTTATTTTCACTTCACTTAGCATCAGGTCATATAGGTCTTCTTATGTTGTGTTGTTTTTTTTCTGAAACCACACCTCCTCCTCATTTCTTTTTTTAAAAATCTTAATAGTATTTTATTTTTCCCAGTTACATGTAAAGACAGTTTTCAGCATTTGTTTTTATAACATTTTGAATTCAAAATTTTTCTCCTTCCCTTCCTTCCCTCTTCCTTCTCTAAGACAGAAAGCAATCTCATTCAGGTTATATATGTACAATCACATTAAACATATTTCCACATTAGTCATGTTGTGAAAGAAGAATCAGCACAAAATGGGAAAACCTCAAAAAAGAAAAACAAAAAAAGTAGAAAGAGTATGGTTCAATATGCATTCAGATTCCACAGTTCTTTTTTCTGGATGTGGAGAGCATTTTCCATCATGAGTCCTTTGGAATTGTCTTGGATCATTGTATTGCTGAGAAGAGCTAAGTTTATCACAGTTGATAATCACATAATGTTGCTGTTATGTACAATGTTCTATGGGTTCTGCCCACTTCACTCAGCATCAGTCCACTTAAGTCCTTCCAGGTTTTTCTGAAATCTGCCTGCTCATCATTTCTTATAGCACAATAGTATTCCATTACATTCATATACCACAACTTGTTCAGCCATTCCCCAGTTGATGGGCATTCCCTTGATTTCCAATTCTTTTCTACCACAAAGGGAGCTGCTCTAAATATTTTTGTACATGTGGGTCCTTTTCTCTTTTTTTATGATCTCTTTGGGATACAGACCTTCTCTAGTGTTTTTAATAGGAATGAGTGCTGTATTTTGTCAAAAGCTTTTTCTGCAGCTATTGAGATAATTATATGATTTTGCTTAGTTTTGTTATTGATGTGGTCAATTATGTGGATAGTTTTCCTAATGCTGAACCAGCCTTGCATTCCTGGTATAAACCCCACTTGGTCATAGTGTATTATCCTGGTGATAAATTGCTGTAATCTCCTAGTTAATATTTTATTTAAATTTTTGCATCAATATTCATTAGGGAAATGGTTTATAATTTTCTTTCTCTGTTTTGGCTCTTCCTGGTTTAGGTATCAATCCAAGGGGCTATTTCTAAGTATTTATTTCCTTGCCCACCAAAATATGTCTCAGATTTGGGATCTTCCAAGATTCTACTTAGTTTTAACCCACAATTGGAAATAGCTGATTCACCTGTAAGATCTGGACCCTTTGTCTTAAAAAAAATGTAGGAGTGGAGAGGTTAAAATATAATAGAATCAGACCAAGCATCTACTTCTTTTAGCATCATCTACTGTCATTGTGTCAAATCCCAAGATCTGACATCTATTCAGATTCAGATCTAATATCTGAACATCCACATGGGGCAGAGACATACATCTCTCCACAAATGGATAGAATCGTTGAAAGAGCCAATAAAATAACTACCTTTTCAAAGAGCTGTCATTCACCAGAGATAGATAGAAGTTCAAAACCCATTACTGCCTTCACAGCCCATGTGGGCTGGAGGCTGTGCTGACATCTCTCATCTAGAATACCATCTGCTGAGCTCTTCCAAACTATACTCGACAGGTAATTCTAGCTGTAAAGAATGTGTTCAATTGACATGCTGCTATTTGGGTTCTTTCAATAGGAATATATACATAAAGATTTAAATATATATATATATAACCTCTATGTCAGGGATGCCTATGGTGAGTAGAGTCCAAGTTACTATTTTTAGTGTGTGATGGGGAAGGTGAGGAAGAGCAAAATTCTCTTAGCTGTAGTGCCCACCCAGAAATATCTTTAAAAAAAAATTTTATTTAAAGTTTTGAGTTCCAAATTCTATCTGTCCTTCCTTCCCCTTCTTGCTACCTGAGGTGGCAAGTAGATATAGGTTATGCATATGCAGTTATATAAAATTCCACTCAGAAATATCTTATGAAAAATCTCTTTATTAGGCAGTCTATTAGGCTGATAATAACCACTTGCAAGAATGCCGGCCACAGTCTGTCCCAGGAGTTCTTAAAAAATTTAAAAAGGATTTTTTTCTGTTGTTATGGTGAAGCAGAATGGCAATCTGATGAGGCCTAGGGACCCCTTCTCAGAATAATACTTGATGCCGAAACTCATAATTTAAGAAAATTCAGAGGTCAATGTGATGTTTTTTCTCATTTCTCACAAATGTCATAGATACCAGACTAAGAACTACTGGTCTATCCTCTGCACCTCCATACCTTAGCATACTATCTGCCATTGCTAAAATGCTCCCTATCCTTAGTTCTACCTCTCAGAATCCTTACTCCCTTCAAGTCTTTCCTCATCCTCCTATTGCTAGTGCTGCTCTCTTCCTTTGCAAATTATCATGTATCATGCACATATTTGTGTACCCATTGAGACCTATGGCAACCCCACTGGGGTTGTAATCTCTTTGAATGGAGAAACACTTTTTTTTTTGTCCTTAGCACCTAGCAGGGTACCTTGCATGTAGTAGGCATCTAATAAATCCTAATTGGATTAGAGAAAGAAGTTTCATTCAAGGAAAATTTTAATAGCTCTGAGCCCCACAAGGTTACACTGCAATAGTTTCTGAGGGTTACCCACAGTCCTACCATGAGGACTCCCATGCTGGGATTTCCACAAATTAAGTCATTGCACTTTGCTCCTACCACCCATTGTTCCCTGCTGGTTACTTCTCCACATCTTCATAGCATACACTATTTACCAAAAGAATTTCATCAATACCTTTTATTTTACGTACAAGACCCTTCCCAATATCACCACTGCCACCATAACCACCATAGATTCTTCCCTTGTTACAAAGCAAACCAGTTAAGCAAAACCAATTGATACAGTGACCATGTTGGATAGCAAAAGCAACATCTGGTGCCTATAGTAATCGACCTTTCTCTCTCTGAAAGGAAGAAAGTGAGAGTTATTATCTTTCCTCTGAATTAATCTTTGTCACAGCCTTTAATCTTTTATTTTAAATAAAATTTTATTGATAACCTTTGTATATATTACCTATATCTCCTCATATCCCTTCCCTTCTTCACTCCCAAAGAGCCATCCCATATAACAAAGAATATTTTTTCAAGAAAGTAAAAAACTCAGCAAAGCTGATCAAAGCATTGAAAAAAAAATCTGAAAATACATGCAATTTGCCTCACTCATAGACCTCTCACTTCTATAAAAGAGTGGGGCAATGTGTCTTCTCATGTCTCTTCTTTGAAGCTGTGCTTATTTTTTAAATCATTTTGCAATATTCACTTTTGTGGTTTTGTGATTCTTTACTTTTACATTGCTCTTGCTGTGTATATTGTTTTCTTGGCTCTGCTCACTCAACTCTACATCAGTCTATGTTACGTCTTTCCATGCTTGTTTATAGTCATCATATTTACTGTTTCTTGTAGCAAAGTAATATCCCATTATATTCATGTACCACACTTTGTTAACCATTTCCCAGTCAATAGGTATCTATTTTGTTTCTCATTCTTTGCTACCAGGAAAAGTGCTCCAATAAAAATTTTGGGGTAAAGGGGACTTTTTCTTATCAATGACTTTAGGGTATATGGCCAGTAGAGCAATCTCTGGGTCAAAAGACATGGGCATTTTAGTTACTTAGTTCCTTTTTGGTGCTGCCTTTATATTTATAAGAGGTTGATTAACAGAGTTCCTGATTGGCTTGATGAGCTCAGATGGTGGTAGGTCTTTGGGACATGTTCAGCTGACCTATTCTCATCTCACTGTAATCTTAACAGGAATGAAAAGGTTGACTTGGACTGCTAGCTAGAAAGCCCAAGTTCAAGAGTCCTGAGACCCAAACTTCCAGAGAAAGAAGGGGTGTGAATTCCTTGGTAGTGCCATGCCCTTGGAGAGAGAACAAGATCATATATAGGCTTCTGAAGAAAGAGGAGCAGCAGGAAAGCAGGAAGCAGTACTTTGGAGCAGAAGTCCTGGACTTTCCCCTCCCTATTTCTTTGTGTAATTTGGACAGTGCAGGGTTTGATGGGAAGGAGGCTGTAAGTAGTTTGCTTTTCTGGGAGGTGTACTAGACATCAAAGTAGGATGCCTACATAGTCCTTAAGGTGAAAGCAACAACGGGGCAGCTAGGTGGAGCAGTGGATAAAGCACCAGCCCTGGATTCAGGAGTACCTGAGTTCAAATGTGGCCTCAGACACTTGACACTTACTAGCTGTGTGACCCTGGGCAAGTCACTTAACCCCCATTGCCCCCTAAAAAAAAAAAAGATGAAAGCAACAGCCACCAGAATGTTGGTGGCGTGGCTCGTTGTCCCTCTAGAACACTAAGATTATTTCTCTTCCATGGGGAGTCCAAAGCATAGAGTTCTACTATGAGTTAGAGGAACGATAGGGACCCAGGTAAAGTTTGGGACTCAAGGGAAAGGGAAGAAAATTATACTGATCACTTATGTCCTTTATGGACCCGCTCCTCTCCTCCCCTCCCCTTCCTCCTCCCCTTTCCTTTCCTTTCTTTTTTGTTTTTTTGCAGAGTAGAATAAAGGTTGTCCTGAACTTGATATATGTGCATTGTAGTGCTTGTATGGGATCTGGGGACCCTTTTTACTCACATCTATAAAGACCTAGACTTGAATTTTTTTTTTTTTAGTTCTATTTTGAAATTTCTGAGAGGCAACTCTAGACAGAGCCAACATAAGCCAAGGAGTTAGGATTTCTCTAAAGAAGTCCTCAAAACTGCACTTGGCCCATGAAAATTCAGAATTTAGAGTGCTGGGCAAGGGCTATACATTGTTGCAGTGATTATAAAGTTACAATCTTGTTTTCCAGATTTTCCAATTCATGTAAATCTCATATTTCTCTGAATTCCCCATATTCACAATAATATTCTATTAGATCTTACAACACAATAATATTCTATTAGATTCAAATAATACAATTTGCCCAGCCATTCCTCATTTGGTAAATACTCAATTCACTTCTGGTTAGTTTGTTTATTTGTTTTACTATTACAAGAATGCTACTATAAATCTTCCAGTTTATATGGAGTCTTTCTGCAATGTGTGTGTGTGTGTGTGTGTGTGTGTGTGTGTGTGTGTTTAGTTACTCTGTGAACCTTTGTTGCTAATGGGGTCAATCTATGGACATTTCTTTAGGTCTTTCCGGTGTTACAGTATCCCCTGTGGTGCACCACTGTCTTGCAAACCTTTGTAGAACTAGAGATGCTTCCTTGATGAGTCTTACCTTCAACTCTAGGGATTTTCCATAGAGGAAGGTCTTAGTGCTACTTTAAAAAAGCAGCTCACCCTCTATTCTTGTGGTCTCTCAGTCTAGCTGCTATTTTCAGGTAGTGTGACCAATAAACCCCAGATGTCTTTTGTCTTTAGTAATTCCTAAAGCAGACATTCCTTGCATTAATTGCAATTCTCCTAAATCATCCTGAGGCAGAGGAGAAGATAATTGGATTCTGGGTTACATGTATATGCATATGTGTATTCAGGGCTTTCCCCCTCAAAACATGATTACTAGTATGCTAATGTAAAATCTTGCCAGTTTTAAAATAATTTATATCCAATTCCCTCAGGAATAAAGAAAGTCCAAGAAAAAAAAGTGTTATTTTACAGTTCATTAATGATTAATTATATGATACTGGGTAAAATGTGAAACTAAACTTTAAATATACAACACTTAACACTAGGTCACATCACTGAGTTCCAACAGGCCATTCATTTGTGTCCTCTCATTGAAGGAAAGAATTTGTCTTGGGGAAGGGGAATGTTAGAGACATTTTGTAACAAGGTGAAGGAAAGATGAACACATGTCTGAAATTTCTAGGATGGGTATTCCTCTTTAGTCTTGGAGTTAGCATCAAGTCTGAAATATGCAATGTTCTAGCAGCTATGCAGTACTTGATAGGCTTTTCAGAGTATGGGGCTTTTCAAATGTTTGAGTGCTGTTGTAAGCCTTAATGGTATAAAAGAGTACTAAGACTTTTTTCAGTTCTTTGCCAGTGTGAGGAAGAGAAAGTCTATGCTTTATGTATTTATATTTTAACCTGAATTGATCATTCCCTTTTCTAAATTCCTTTTGAACCCTTTTACACACTGCCAAATTTAGTATGTTAATGAGTTGTTCGTACCGATTTACTATGTTTTATTTTTGCAAATGTCCAATTCTTATCCAAGTCAGTTCAGCAACTATTCTGGGCCTACTTTGAACCAGGTTCTGTGCTTGGGCTAAGGGATAAGAAGCCAAAAATGAAATGGGCTCTGCCCTCAAGGGGCTTACATTTTAGGGGTGCAATATAACATATACAGATAAGTAAATGCATGATGATTACAGAAGTAAAATAATCAGGAAAGACTTGAGTACAAGATGGTTCCAAAGCTGATACTTGAAGGAAATTCGGAATTTCAAAAGATGAAGGTCTGCTATACATGACTTTTTTTTTCCTGGTAGCCAAAAATGGGAAGCAAAATAGAAGCCCATTAATTGGGGCAATGGCTAAACAATCTATGGTACATGAATGGTAATGGAATATTACTGAGCCATAAGAAATGAGGAACGTGAAGAATCCAGAGAAGTATGGGAAGACATATTAATTAATAAGGAGTGAAGCAAATAGAACCAAAAATACAATGTTCACAAAGACCATCACAATAAAAGCAGAAAGAACAATAAAATGAAACTGAATGACATAAAATTATAACGACTGAGCCTGGTCCCAGAAGAGAGTTGATAACTGAAACTCCTTCCATTCTTTGCATCAGTGGGAGATTATGAGGATAGAACATTGCAGATACTGTCAGACACTGTCAATGGTTGAATTTTTATCATTTGCTTTTTTTTTTTCTTTAAAAATCTTTGTTATGAGGTATAGCCGTTTGTGTAGGAGAATAGGAAGTGATACATTAAAAAATGAATGTGGGGGGCAGGTAGGTGGCCAGTGGAGTCAGGAGGACCTGAGTTCAAATCCAGCCTCAGACACTTGACACTTACTAGCTGTGTGACCCTGGGCAAGTCACTTAACCCCAATTGCCTTACAAAAAAAAAAAAAAAAAGAATGTGATATGGAAAAATAAAAGACAGCAGTAAGCCTAAGATGCATTTTTTTATTTAAAGTGATCATTGGTAACTTTGTAGAGAGTAGTTTCAGAAGAATTAAGGGGTAGGAGACATTTTCTTTCAGTCTGTACAGGGTTTTGCTTTCTCTCCTAGTGTAATTAAATTAGAATTCAGTTGGTCTTCTGTGCTGTATTCCCCTAATATAATTCACCCTAGGGGCATTAATTCCTAGAACCAAGTCAGCACGGTTTGGGGATTTTCTTCCATATGCATTTATAGAATTGGAAGCCTAACCACCACCTCCACCACCTAGCATTTATGCAGTGCTTTAAGGTTTGCAAAGCGCTCTCTCTCTCTCTCTCTCTCTCTCTCTCTCTCTCTCTCTCTCTGTATATGTGTCTCTCTATCCATATGTATACATGCACACATATATATACACACGTACCTGCATGTACACATATATGCATGTGTATATTTAATGTGTGTATATATAATGTATATATGTACCTGCAGATACAAGTGTATATATGTGTACATGCATGTGTGTATTGTACATATATGTACATGCAGGTACACATGTGTGTGTGTATGTATGTATATATATATATATATATATATATATATATATATATATATATATATATATATATATATATAAAAGCTCATTTTATCTTTACAACAACTATGTGAAGCAGGCACTATTACTAACCTCATTTTGCAGATGAGGAAACTGAAGCTATGAAAGGCTTACCAATTAGCTCAGAGACACACAGTAAATGTCCAAGGCAGTATTTGAACCCAGAACTTCCTGCCTTTAAGTTCAGCTCTCTGGTCACTACATGACCTAGCAGCCTACATGTAAAATACTACATAAATGTTAGATTATTATCATTATTGGTTTGGGGCTTCTCAGACCCAAATGGTCTTCCACATTGGCTGCTTTTCCCTAGGGGACTACTTTGCAGAGTAGTTCTTATCGGAGAACAGAAAAAGTTGTGTTCACCTCTTTCTTGTTTCTTAGAATCACTCCTGGGATAGGCAGAAGGTAGAAATCCAGGGTTGGGGTCTAGCAAGGGAATGATTCACAAAACGTTAAAGGGCCAAGGGATTCAAAAGTATATGATGTTGTACGGTTGAATGGGCCAACTATAGAGTCAAGATTGTTAAGGGAGAAAAGTAAAGCTAGTATAAGTGTAATCTACTGGGAGAACAGGAAAAGGTGGAAAGACTGGAGATCGAATGAACATAAAGAGTAAGTTAGCGGGGGCAGCTAGGTGGCGCAGTGGATAAAGCACCGGCCCTGGATTCAGGAGTACCTGAGTTCAAATCCGACCTCAGACACTTAACACTTACTAGCTATGTGACCCTGGGCAAGTCACTTAACCCCCTTTGCCCCTGCAAAAAAAAAAAAAAGAGTAAGTTAAGAAGGAGGGAAGGGGGAAGGACAGGAGGTTATTATCAAAGAGGAATTTCGGAGTTCAAGATCATAGAGATAGAGAACTGTAGATACAATTTGGCACATCTGCTTGCACTGTTCTTCCTGTTTTGTTTTGTTTTTTTCTGTTTTACGTCTGTAAGCCTTCAGTTTCTCTCAAGGTTATAAGCTCCTTGAGGTCAGGGACAATATCCTCTATGTTTTTTTAAGCTCTCAGGGTCTCTACTAACAGAATTTTTAATAGGCACTCCATAAATATTGGTTGATTGACTGTGACCTTTGGGGTGCATTTGAAGGCTATGACATCATAATTTTACCCTGAAGTGGGAAAGGGAAAAGTGGCCTTCTGCCAAGAGTAACAATCTCATGGGCTCTATTTTCTCTGATTGAGGAATGCAGTCCAGTCCAAGCCAAACAGCTAGAAAGAGAGACTACAGACTGCCATTCAGCAGATCAATTCTAGGCCCTCCCTCTAGCGGGTCATGTATCCTGTTCCTTCCCTATTTCACAGTCCCCCAGATACCACTCCAGCAATTGCTAGAGAAAGGTATTCCTTCACGGGAATGCTAGAAGGTGGTAAGGCCATGGGCCAAGAACAAAAGCAGCTTTACTCTCATTTGAAAGGCCCCAAATTAGAGATGCTTGTTCAATTGGCCTTAATATTACACAATTTAGACCAGCAAATAAATCCTACAGTCAGGGACACTCATCTTTTTTTTCAGGTGGTCCTGCAGTTGAAAAAAACAGGCTGAGCCACAAAAGAGAATGAGCAATGATGGCAGGTTTGCCTACAGGAAAGTAATAATCTCAGTTATAAATGATCGCAACGTTTGGAGCCTCCACTTGGCAACTGTACCATGCTAAACAGCTGACTAGAGCTGAGAGGCAGCATTCTCTGCTCCAGACAGACCCTGAAAGCATAATACCAGAAGAGTAGATGTGAGAAGGATGTTAGGGGCCCAGCAAATACTCAGAAAATTCTGGGTTGATTTCTCCACCTCTTTCCTGCCTCTCCCATTTGAATGAGGAAGAATAAAAGGTGTCTTTCTAAAGTCATGAATGAGGACTAGTGGAGCTGGTAACTTGTGGAGAGGAGAGCAGGGGTTAGAAAAGAAGAGACAGGGGCAGCTAGGTAGCGCAGTGGATAGAGCACTGGCCCTGGAGTCAGGAGGACCTGAGTTCAAATCCAGCCTCAGACACTTAACACTAGCTGTGTGACCCTAGGCAAGTCACTTAATCCCAATTGCCTCACAAAAAAAAAAAAGAAAGAAAAGAAGAGACAGGGGGAAGGGAGTGGTGAGAGAAAGGATGATGGAGGTTTTGCCCTTGTCTTGCATGGGGCAGATAGCACAGAATCCTGGAGACTCTCATATTTTCTCCAAAAGTGGATGGAATATGGAACATTATATAGGATGGGAGGAGAGAGACAGAGAAACAGACAGACACAGAGACAGAGACAGAGGGGGAGAGAGACAGAGAAAGACAGAAATATAGGTGGCAGAGGGAGACAGACGGCAGAGAGAAACAGATAGAAAGAGACAGAGACACTGATAGACAGTTTAAACAACTCTGAGGATTTTTGAACATCTTTGGGTTGCTCTTTGACAGAATCTCATTGTTTCAGAGTTGGAAAAGTCCTCAGAGGCTATCCGAACCAAACCATGTTGTTCAGTCGTTTCATTCCTGTCCTACTCTTTGTGACCCCATTTAGGGTTTTCTTGGCAAAGATATTGCCATTTCCTTCTCCAGCTAATTAGGAAACTGAGGCAAATAGGGTTAAGTGACTTGCCCAGGGTCATACAGCTAGTAAGTGTCTGAGGCCACATTTGATCTCAGAAGTTAGTTTGCCATCACCTGTTCTTTGTGGGCCAACAACAACAGCAACAACAACAACTACAACAAGCTGTCTTTTTATTATTGCTTTTCTAAATGTTCATTAACCATCCCTTTAAAAACCTATAGCCTTTTACAAACTCTGAGGGCCCTTATCCCAACCCGCATTCTCACAGACAGCTCTGGTTCCCCAGAACCAGGCTACATCTTACTATCTAGGTTCATGGGGTAGGTACCTTGAGAGATTGGGGGTGATTCTCTAATACTATCACCTTGAACTTCCATTATGGTATGTTTTTCCCAATGTTAATGACTAGTGATTAATACCTATTTTATTTAGTCAATTAACTTCAATTTGCTGTGACAAAAGAATATTAACTCTAAAAATCAAGCAAGAATGGAAGTTACAAAGCAATTCCCCTATCTCTAACAGCAAGTAGGTTCACACCCCTTTTCATCTATTAGCTGAGTCTCTGGGCTGGATCCCAGGGCTGTGTTGGTGGATCATGTTCAGCTGGTAGCAATCTCTGCATAAACTCTGGCTCATAGAATTCCAGTCTGCTCATCATTCTGACCTTTGGAAACTTAAATAGTCATAGCAGTCTTTAATACTCTTTCACCTAAAAGTAGGAAAGAAAAAAAAAATGCAAAGAAGCAAACCACAGAAATTCATATTCACGTGCCACCTATCAGCCTCAGGTGAGGAGGGCCCAAGGCTCCTACCCATTCAGAAACTTACAACATGCCTCTCTCACTCAAAGAGGGCAAGTAAGGAAAGAGCAAAAGAGCTGGTTAGTGCCTTCTGAATGCACACAGAGTTCAAGCTCAGTAGCCTTTCAAAAGTCCACCTCTTCATGGCACGGGTAGTGGCCTGGAACCAGTTATAGAATATCTGACAAAACTCTAAAGTCCATGTAAGGATTGTATCAGCTGTGCATGCTGTGCATATTGATAAAGCCTGGCTTTGGGCCAATCCCCTCCTACAGATATAATCTAGAATTTTGCCTAGAATTGGACAAGATCACTCACCTATAATTTGTAGACTCTATTCCTTTGTTGTTTTTTTTTCTTAATTGGTACATTTGCCCTTGTCCAGCCTTGTGGCATACCTCCCATTCTTCCAGATCTTTCAAAGATGAATGATGGTAGAGCCTACTTCAAGTTAGGCATGATAATACAGACTGAAGATGATTGACTCTTCACTTCAGAGCATGCCCTGGTATTGTGTGACTGTTTCCTGTCCACTGACTGCACGGTGAAGAAAAAGCTTTTTGGTTGGTTGCCTGGCCAAGAGGAGTGAGGGCAACTCTCTGATCTCAGCATAAATTAACACCTTTATTCCTTAATTTATTTGTTCATCAATAAATACTCAACTAAAATTTGACTTTCCTTGTTCAGGAAAATCTTTGTCTGTTTGTTTTTATCTAGAGGGTCTGCAGATCTAGATGTCATAGGAAGTCAGTTATGAAAAGGCTTTCTCCTACATCAATTGATAGACATCTCTTTATGGAGAATTTTCAAGAAAGGTTTTGAAATTTTTCAAGAAATGTTCAAAACTACCTATACTCAAATTTCCTAATGCTTGATCTTTCCTCTTCCTCAGATTTATTTTGTGTTTTATTATTATTGGTGGTGGAGGGGTTCCATGGCCTAGCAGTTAGAGAAATGGTCTCTGAGCCTGGGAAGACCTTGGTTTGGGCTCCTTCTTCCACATAATGATTGTGTGACTGGGCAAATCGTCTACTGTTTTCAGTTCCCCAGCCATTTCTGAGGAACTATATGAGTCGAATACAAGGTATCTGTAGACCCACAATGGCAGATGTAGAATTCCTCATTGGGAGGTCCCTATGTGGATGTTATCACATGTTTAGTACTTATCTCCTATTGCAGTAGGTAGGGGTGAGGGAAGTACTATAAGTCAACATTATTCTAGTGGAATTTCCTTTTCCCATGAAACAATAATATAATGGGGTCATATTTTGATGCCTCAACTTTTTTTGAGAAAGCATATAAATAATAACTCAAAATAGAAAAAGAAAGTATTTTTAAAGCAGAGATTAGAAAGAGAAACGTTAGAAAATAAATTACATTTTCTCTCTTCCTAGCTCCAAAGTCTATATTCAACCAAGTGTTCAATTAGGAAAAAGTTACTCTAACAACTTACCAACTTATTCAATCAACTTCTTCTCCTTTATAGTCACTCAATTAGTACTGAATTACTTCTTTGCTAAGCCCTGCAAATTTTATAACCTGGCTGAGACCAACCTATTTCTTAAAGAACTTAAAAGAACAAACTTTTTTTCCCCTCTTCTAAACCTCTAGAACACATTTGAACAGAACAATTCTTAAGCAAGTTTTACAGTAGTTTCTCTAATGGGGACAATAGCCATTAGTCCTAGTCAATTAATACAGGCAGTCTTCACAATCATCTGGGGTTGTCTCCAGAAATGGTTCTGTAAATGGAAATGATGCAAGGAGAATCTGATACCTCAACAAAACCAGTATTGTAATAGAAAGTTGTCTTTGACCAGAGGCTTGGTATTCGACTTAAAAAATAAATTGTTATTTCTTTTAAAATATCTATTACAGTAGTTTCTGGATATAACCCTTCCTCACATCTCTCTTGAAGTGAACCTACCCTTATAACAAAGAAAAAAACAAGCAAAACCAAACAATATAGTAGCCAAGTCTGACAATGTGTGAAATATTCTCTTCCTGCAGGCCTCTGAATCTCTACCAAGAGGGGAAAAGTATGTTTCATTTCCCATACTCCAAGGGTAAGACTGGCTATCACAATTAGCATTTGGATTCATTTTACTATTTTTATGTTTACAATGTTCTTTTTAAAATTAAAAAATATTTTATCTATTTTATTAAATATATCCCAATTACATGTAAAATCTTTTAACAATCATTTTTTTTAAAAAATGTTGTTACAAATTCTTTCCCTCCCCTTCTCCCTCTTCCTTCCCCTTCTCCTTCCTTCCCCTTCCCCCTCCTTGAGAAGGCAAGCAATTTGATATGAATTATACATGTGAAGTCATGCAAAACATATCTCCATATTAGCCATGTTGTAAAAGAAAACACAAACAAAATAAAATTATAAAAATAAAGTTTAAAAAGTATGCTTCAATCTGCATTCAGAGTTCATCTATTCTCTCTCTGGAGGTGGAAAGCTTTTTTGATCATGGGTCTTTTGAAATTGTCTTAGATGGCTGACTTGATCAGAGAAGCTAAATCTTTCACAGTTAATCATCCTTATATTATTGTTGTTAATGTGTAAAATGCTCTTCTGGTTCTGCTCATTTCACTTTGCATGACTTCATATCAGTCTTCCGAAGTTTTTCTGAAACCATCCTGCTCATCACTTTTTCTTCTTCTTCTTCTTTTTTTTGCTCATCACTTCTTATAGCATAAGAGTATTCCATCACAATCATGTACTTGTTTAGCCATTCCCCAATTGATGGACATGTCCTCAGTTTCCAATTTTTTGCTACTATAAAAAGAGCTGTTATAAATATTTTTGTACAAATAGGTGCTTTCTCCCTTTTTTTGACTTCTTTGGGATACATATCTAGTAGTTGTATTATTGGGTCAAAGGGTTTGCATAATTTTATAACCCTTTGGGCATACTTCCAAATTGTTCTCCAGAATGGTTATACTAGTTCACAACTCTACCAACAGTGAATGAATGTCCCAGTTTTCCTACATCCCCTCCAACATGTCATTTTTTTTTCCTGTCATGTTAGCAAATCTGATAGGTATGAGGTGGTGCCTCAGAATTGTTTTAATTTTCATTTCTCTGATCAGTAGTAACATAGAGCATTTTTCATGTGACTACTGAAAGCTTTGATTTCTTCTTCTGAAAACTGTTCATATCTTTTTAGTATATAGTTCCCTATATATTTGAAAAATGAGGCCTTAATCAGATAAACTGGCTACAAAAATTTCCCCTGTTTCCTATTTTCCTTCTAATTTTTGCTACATTAATTTTGTTTCTGAGGGCAGCTAGGTGGCACAGTAGATAGAGCACCAGCCCTGGAGTCAGGAGGACCTGAGTTCAAATCTGACCTCAGACCCTTGACACTTACTAGCTGTGTGACCTTGGGCAAGTCACTTAACTCCAATTGCCTCACTAAAAAAAAATTGTTTCTGCAAAAGCTTTTAAATTTCATGTAATCAAAATTATTTCTTTTATTTTCCACAATCCTCTCTACCTCTTGTTTGGTTATAAACTCTTCCCTTATCAATAGCTCTGACCATTACATTTTTCCATGCTTCCCTAATTTACTTATGATATCATTCTTTATGTCTAATCTCCTTTCTAGTATTTCCTTTAAAATTTTTGCATCAATATCTATTAAGGAAATTGGTCTACAATTTTCTTTCTCAGTTTTTGCTTTTCCTGGTTTAGGTATCAAAATCATATTTGTTTCATAAAAGGAGTTTGGTAGGACTCCTTTAACTATTTTTTCTTTCAAATTGTTTCTATAATATGGAGATTAACTGTTCCTTAAATGTTTGATAGAACCCTCTTGTAAATCCATCTGGCCCTGGGGATTTTTTCATAGGGAATTCATTGATAGCTCGTTCAATTTCTTTTTCTAAGATAGGGTTATTTAAGTGTTCTATTTCCTCTTCTGTTAATCTAAACAATTTATATTTTTGTAAGCATTCATCCATTTAACTTAAATTGTCAGTTTTCCTGGCATATAATTCAGCAAAATAACTCCTAAGAATTGCACTAATTTCATCTTTATTGGTGGCACCTTCTCCCTTTTCATTTTTCTTAATTGTCATTTGATTTTCTTCTTTCTCTTTTTAAATTCAAATTAACCAATAGTTTATCTATTTTATTGATTTCCCCCATAAAACCAGTTCTTAGTTTTGTTTATTGGCTCAATGTTTTGTTTACTTTCAATTTTATTAATATCTCCTTTGATTTTTAGAAATTCCATTTAACTGTTTAATTGAGGATTTTAAATTTGTTCTTTTTCTAGTTTTTTTAGTTGCACATACAATTCATTCCTCTGTTCTTTCTCACTTTTATTGACATACTCATTTAGAGATATAAATTTTCTTCTAAGTACTACTTTGACTGCGTCTGATAAGTTTCATTGTTGGCATTTTATTTAGTGAAATTATTTATTGTTTTTATGCTTTGTTCTTTCACCCATTCTTTAGGATTAGATTATTTATTTTCCAATTTTTAATCTGTCTCTATGGTCCTTTATTAAATGTAATTTTATGCCATTATGATCTGAAAAAGATATTTCTGCTTTTTTTTTTGCACTTGGTTCTGAGGTTTTTATGCCTGAATACTTACTCAATTTTTATGTAGGTGCCATGTACCACAGAGAAAAAGGTATACTTCTTCCCATTCCCATTCAGTTTTCTCCAGAGTTCTATCATATCTAAACTTTTCTTAAATTCTATTCAACTCCTTAACTTCTTTCTTATTTATTTTTTGGTTAGATTTATCTAGCTTTGAAAGGGAAAAGTTGGGGTCCCCCATTAATATAGTTTTACTGTCTATTTTCTCTTGTAACTCATTTAATTTTTCTTTTCAGAATTTGGAGGTCATGCCATTTGGTGTATATATGTTTAGCAGTGATATTACTTCACTGTCTATGGTGCCTTTTAGCCTGCTTAACTCTTTTAATTAAGTCTTTTTTTGCTTTTGCATTATAGGAGATCATGATTGCTACCTCTGCCTTTTTTAACTTCAGGTGAAGCATAATAATAAATTCTGCTCCAGTCCTTTAGTTTAACTTTGTGGTGTGTCTCTCTATTTCAAGTGTGTTTCTTGTAAACAAAATATCATTGGATTCAGTTTCTAATCCATTCTTGCTATCCACTTCCATTTTATGGATGAGTTTATCTCATTCATACTCATAATTACGATTACTACCTGTGCATTTCCCTCTATCCTATTTTCTTCTATTTATCCTTCTCTATCTTATCCCTCCTCAAAGTCTGTTTTGCTGCTGACCACTGCCTTCTTTTTTCTGCCCTCCCTTTTATCACACCCCTCCCCCTTTCCTTTATTCCTTTCTCTTCCTACTTCCCTGTTGGGTAAGATAGGTTTCTATTATCAATTGAGTATATATATTTTCCCTCTTTGAACCAATTTAGATGTGAGTGAGGTTCAAATGTTGCCTCCCCCTTTTCTCCCTCTATTACAAAAGCTCTTCCTTGCATGCCTCTTTTTTTGTGAGATATTTTTCCCCATTCCTTCTTTCCCCTTTTCCTTTTCCCAAGGCATCCCTCTTTCTCTCCTATCCATTATTTTTTACATCCACTTTACATGCACTTGCTCTCTATGTAGATTCCTTTTGACTACTCTAATAATGATAAACCCTTTAGAAGATACATGTATCATCTTCCCACAAAGAAAGGTAAATAGTTTAACTTTATTGAGTAGCTTATAATTTCTCTTTCATGTTTACCTTTTTGTCCTTCTCTTGAGTCTTGCATTTGAAAGTAAAATTTTCTACTTAACTCTGGTCTTTGGAATGCTTGATTTCTTTCTGGCTGCTTGATGTATTTCCTCTTTGACCATGGAGCTCTGGAATTTGGCTATAATGTTTCTGGGAATTTTCATTTTGGGATCTCTTTCAGGAGGGAATCATTGTATTCTTTCAATTTTTATTTTATCCTCTGGTTATGTGATATCAGGGTAGTTTTCCTTGATAATTTCTTGAAATATAATGTCTAGGTATTTCTTTGATCATGGCTTTCAGGTAATCCAATAATTCTTAAATTATCTCTCCTTGATTTGTTTTCCAGGTTAGGAGTTTTTCCTATGAGATAGTTCAGATTTTCTTCTTTTTAAAAACTCTTTTGACTTTGTTTGATCATTTCTTGATGACTCATGGTGTCATTAGCTTCCACTTATCCAATTTTAGTTTTTAAGGAATTATTTTGATCAGTACCTCTTTTTTTCATTTGGCCAATTCAGTTTTGTAAGGGGTTATTTCTTCAGCATTTTTTGTGCCTCTTTTTCCAGACTGTTAGTTGTCTTTTTTTGGGGGGGGGGTGAGGCAATTGGGGTTAAGTGACTTGCCCAGGGTCACACAGCCAGCAAGTGTCAAGTGTCTGAGGTCGGACCTGAACTTAGGTCCTCCTGAATCCAGGGCCAGTACTTCATCTACTGCGCCACTTAGCTGCCCCTGTTAGTTGTCTTTTCATAATTTTCTTCCTTTGCTTTCATTTCTTTACCTAATTTTTCCTCTACCACTCTTCTTTGATTTTGAAAATATTTTTTATCTCTTTCAGGAATTTCTTTTGGGGCTTGAGTCCAATTCCCATTTTTCTTTGAGGTTTTGTTTGTAGCTATTTTGATTTCATTTTCTTCCGAGTTTGTTTTAATCTTCCCTGTCACCATAGCAGATTTTTATGGTTAAGTTCTGTTGTTGTTGTTGTTTGCTCATTGTCCCACCCTATTTCTTGATCTGGAACTTTATGTTATTGTTGGGCTCTGCTTCCAGCATGGGGGTGAGGCATTATCTCAAGCTTTAGGCTTTTTTTTTTTTTTACACTGCTGTTTTCAGAGCTAGTTCTGAAGGGTTGGAAGTTTTCAGTGCTTCTAAGGTAGAGTGATCTAGAGAGAGGAGTGGTTACTACTCTCTTGGTCTTCACTTTAGGCCTTACCCAGGAAGGGTTCCTGATCCCTTGGTATTGCAGTCAATACTATTCCTCAAGGCTCCTCCTCCCTTGGGACTGGAAGTGATACCACCCCTCAGGGCTTCCACTCTCTCTTGACTTAAAGTGCTCCTCTCCACCCTTGAACTTTAACCCAGAAGTGAGTATAAGCAATGGAATCATTACACAGTTGCTCCTCAGGGCTTTCACCCCCTCTTGACCAGAAGTACTCTTCTCTACCCTTTAATATGACCCAGAAATGGCTATAGGCAATGGTGTTGTCAAACAGCATCTATTCCTATGTCCATTGCTAGCACAGGGGTTCCCTGACATCTCTTTCTGATCAGTTGCCAGGTCCCCTCAAAGTCTCTGGGTTAAGAATTCCTAAAGCCGCTGCTGCTTTTGTCACTACCACCTAGTCCCACCGCTGGTGTTTCATCCACATGAGTTCTGAGCCAGCCTTCACCTCTCCCCTCCCTACGCCACCCCACATCACAGATCTCTCTTTCTGACCTCCTAAGAAGTCTTGGGCTGGAAGAATGTCTCACTTTGACATTTTTTGGCTCTTCTACTCCACAAGTCAATTTAAGGCATTATTTTAAAGTTCTTTGAAGGGGAATGTTGGGGGATCTCAGCTAAGTGCTTCTCTATTCTGCCATCTTGGCTCTACCCCCCTACAATATCCCTTTCAAAATATTGCATTGGTATTTTATTCCTATATCACTTACATTTCCCAATGTATCCCTCCCCTCCCCTCTCAGAGAGGCACCCTGTATAGCAAAGAATAAGAATGGGTCAGGGACAGGAATTCAACAAAATTAACCAACATTTTGGATAAAAATCTGACATCATACTGTATGGAATGTCCTATAAGCATAGTCCCCCACACATTTTCAGAGGCAGCAAAGAAGTATCATCTCATATCTCTTCTCTGGGGCAAGGATGGTCATTAGAATTTCATAGTCAGTTTTGACTATTTTGTTGTAGATATTTCTATTTGTTGTAATCATGTTTATTGTTTTCTTAGTCCTGCTTATTTCACTCTTCATCACTTCATAGAATTCTCCCATTTCTCTGAATTCCTCAGATTTATTATTTTTTACTGTACTATAATATTCATTGCATTCATATAACAGTTTGTTCAGCTACTCCCCAAACAAAAGGCACCCACTTTGTGATGCCAAATTTTTAATAGAAGTTGTGGAATTTTAAGATGGCATAGGACCTTAGGCATCTACCTTTAATCTGTAAATTTTTTGATGATTTAATATTTAGTAAAATCTAAATTATATTTACATGCAAAGTTTTCCAAACTGTAAGTCAATTAAATGATGGCTAATTGAATAAAATTTTGATGTAATATTATATGGCATATTTGTGCATTGTATAATTTTTTTTTAATAATTCCAGTCTAATTTTTACTACAAAATCACAAAAGGAAGGAATACCCTCATCAAAGTCATAGAATTTAAGTAAACTTCTGTGGGAACATTTTTATAGGCACATTAAAGTATATATCTGGGGATCATAGGGCCACAAATTTAGAGTTGGAAGGAATCTTAGAACTCATTTATTCCAATCCTTTCATTTTACAGATGAGAAGCCTAGTGTGACTAGCTCAAGTTGTGCCTTTGCATAGGCAATCTCTTATGCCTGAAGGCACTCCCTCCTCCTCCCTTTCTGATTCTCAGAATCTTTATTGTCCTTCAAGGCTGTCTCAGATTAGATGCCACCTCCTCCATGAGATTGTCCTTGATCCTCCAGTTATCTGTGCTCTCTCTCCCTCCTCAGATAACCTTGTATTTGCTTCCTTTTCTACTGTCACAGTATTATTATTCGTGTCAGTAGGATCACATTATTCTCCTGCTCAAATATTGACCTTGGCTCCCCTTTGCCTCTAAGATAAAATACCAGCTCCTTAACTAAGCCCTTCTCAATCTGGCTTCAGTTGAACTTTCTAGCCTGATATTATAATACTCACATTTGTTCACTCTATGTTGTTGTTTTTTTCTTTTGAAGGGGCAATGAGGATTAAGTGACTTGTCCAGGGTCACACAGCTAGTGTCAAGTGTCTGAGTACGGATTTGAACTCAGGTCCCCCTGAATCCAGGGCCGGTGCTTTATCCACTGTGCCACCTAGCTACCCCCACTCTATGTTTTAATCAAACTAGACTAAATAGTTTATATACACACACAGGCATATATATATATATATATATATATATACACACACACACACACATATTTCTATATATATGCATACACACATGCATGTATACATTTGTATGTGTGTATGTATATATAATTCCCTGCCTTCTCACCCCTCTATTTTGCTGTAATTTGTCTATTTATTGAGTCTTTTGTTTCTGGGACAAACTCTAAACTGATTAGTTGGTTCAGAATGTCTCTAATCTCTCTCCTTATTTCTTATCCAAATATCCCTTAATTTAAGGACTTGGATGGATCTACCATTCTTATGTAATTTTGAGAATAATTTTTTAGCTCTTCCAGGAATTCTTGTTGGGCTTGTGTATTTCACATTTTTCTTTAAGGCTTTGCTTGTAGCTGATTTGAATTCATTGCCTTCTTCTGCATTTGTATCTTGTTCTTCCCTTTCACCAACCATGCAGGTTGGAGCTCCGGTATTTAAACTGGCCTAGTAATTAACGTATAACTCAATTTATCAAAGTATAAAGCACCTACTATGTGCCAGTTCTAGTGCCTGATGCCCCCTTTCCTATAGTTTCTGGAAAATTGATCCTAATTTTTTGTTGTTATCTGAAACATTTTGGCCTATAACCAGACTCTTAAATGCATCTACGTGTGCTGCTCTCTTCAAGAGCCCTTACCCCCTATTTTTGTAACTCCACATTATAGATTCTATGGCTCAGGAAAAAGAGCCTTGTCACCTGGGGAAATCGCATTTTTCTACTTTATCCTCTTTAACCTTACTCAATCTTTTGACTATCAGTTCATGCAGGTAGCTAGGCACTCTCTTGAGAGAGACTGCTCAAGGGAGATCAAAGAAAGAATAAAATTTCCAATGTTCTCCTTAATAATATTAAGTCTGTTCAAAAACAAATCAAAGCCAACACAAGATAAAGTGGTCTGTCTATTCCAGTACTAGCTGAAAAAGGAGATTTATTGTTGATAATAATCATGTAATATTATGGCATTCCACATCACTCTACTACTCTTTTCCTTTATTTCCAGGTATTTGGTCTCAAGATAAACAAAAATAAAAATAGCAAAAGAACACAATTTCAAGTGATTTGAAAACCATTTAGAATTTCTAGGGCTTCTTTTGAATATATTAAACAAGGCCTTCCCTTGATTTCTAATCCTCAGTAATGAGGTCTTTATTCATATGTGCAATGCTATGAAATTTCCAAAACATTCATATCTAGTATCTTGTTGAAGCCTCATGTGTGAGATAGATAGGAAAGTCCTATTAATCTCACTTTACAGCTAGGAGAAACTGAGGAACAGAGCTGTTAAATTACTTGGTCAAATAAAACCCATGCTTTTTTTTTACTGCCAGTCCCAGACTGCATTAGTTTTTCTTTTTTCTCATCCTATATCCTTATAATGAAGGTAACACTTGGAAAGGTAGCTGAGTAGTATAGTGGTTAGAGTGTTGAACTTGATATCAGCAAGACTTGAGTTCAATCCAGCCTCATCTAGTCAAATCCATACTATTTGTGTGACACTGGGCAAGTCACGTAACTTCTCTGTGTCTCAATTTCTTCATCTGTAAAATGAGTAATAGTAATAAACAGAGACAGACAAACCAATTGATTAGATTGATGGATAAAATAGTAATAGAACATACTTCCCTGGGTTGTTGTGAAGATGAAATGAGATTATATTTGTAAAGCACTTTTCAAATCTTACAGAGCTTTATAAATGTCAGCCTAGCTATTATTATTATTAACAACAATATGAACTGCTCCCTCCCTGCCACCTCGCCAAAATCTCACAACCACAGAAAACATGCCTTATTAAAAGTCTGTTCAGATTAAAGGTAAAAATTTTTTTAAAAAGGAGACCTAGTAGAAATATGGCCACTGAAGGTCCTCTTTTCACAGAGGGAGGCCCTGGATGCCACAGGGTGAAAAAAAAAAAACAACAAACCAAACCCTCCAGATTACAGAAAGACATCCTTGATTCACTCACCTCTAAAGAGGCACACCAGGAAATGTTCCTTTATCCTTGAGACTAAGCTGACCCTCACAAATGTGAGTAGCAGGGACAAGGTATTCAGTCATTAGGCAATTGATCCCATTTAGCCATGACCTCTGTCAGGTTAACTCAAAGCTGGGGAATAATTGCTAAAAACAGCAGTCATACACGGAACCCTCATGGAAAATGCTTTTTTTCATCCCATTCCAGAAGAGGATATTTATTTCTCCTTCACTTAATAGCATGCCTGCTTACATTGAACTTACTGTGGAAAATGCCTCTTGGTTTTCTAAGACTCCTTCTGCTTCACACAAGAACTCAAGTCTGAAAAAAGAAACTTCAACAACCCTCTCTATAAGGCTGTCAGTACAAAAGCAATCAAATGTATATAATAAGAAGTCTCAAGAAATGCTACTGGATCCAGGAGAGATACGAGCTATAGGCAATGATTTCAGGTTATTTCTATCAACCGGCAATAGTTCATCTATTTCATTAAAAATATGCCAAGGTGAATGCTATCTTAGGGTTTCTCACAGGTTATGCTTTATTAGTGCAGGCAAACAATGAAATGTTCCCTAAAGTTATAATTAAATCATTAGTATAATGTTTTCCATTCATGAACTTCATTTTCTTCATTTGAAAAATGAGTTATCTACCTCCCAGGGTTGTGATGAGGCTCAAGTGAGAATATATAGATATAGATAAACACATATATACATATACACACATATGTATATATAAAGTACTTTGCCTACTATGTGTGTGTGCATGTGCATGTATACATCTAAGAGTGTGCTCCTTTCTGACTTCTATAAATTTGCAGGAAACCTATGGAGACTAAGATGGCAGGGCACGCCACTCTGCTTTTGCACCTTTGAAGTGGTTGGCCTCCTTTTCAGATGTAAATGGATCCTTCTATGTCCCTTTCAGATTGAATGTATACCTAGGATAAGCCTCTTTTGGATATGAGTGGATCATCCTATCTCTTGTAAAGGATATCAGGGATTTGAGTTTTAGTACAAGTCTGACCACATCACCCCCACCCAATAAACTTAAGTGGCTCCCTATCACCTCCAGGATGAAATAGAAAAGTCTCTGTTTGGTGTTCAAAGCTCTTCCTAACCTTCCTGTCTCTACACCTTTCCAATCTTCTTATATCTTATAACTCCTTTCCTTCCCCCTCCCCAACATGTTGTCTGTGATCCAGTCACACTGGTCTCCTCAAAGTTCCTCGAACAAGATACCCAGTCTCTCTACTCTGGGTATTTTCTCTGGCTTTCCCTTATTATCTCTGTTCTCATCTCCACCTTCTGGCTTCCTTGGCTATCTTCTAATTCCAGCTCAAATTCTGTAAGAAGTCTTTCCTAGTGCTTCCTTAATTCTAGAGCTTTTCCTCTATTCATTATCTCCAATTTATTCTACATACAATTCTTTTTTGTACCTAGTTATTAGCACATTGTCTTCCAGTGTGCCCCACCCAACACCCCTCAACCCTGCATTGAACTATGAGCTCTGGGAGAGCAGGGATTGTCTTTTACCTTTCTTTGTATCCCCAGTTCTTAGTACTGAGCTTGACACTTGATAAAGGCTTAATAAATGTTTATTAACTAATTAGCTGATTGACCAAATAGTTCATTGGCACATGAAAAGGTCAGATTGCCCCCAGGCAGTTAATCAATAAAATTAAGCACCTAATATGTGCTAAACACAGTGTTTATGTACTGGGGACACAAAAAAGAAGCAAAAGATAGTCCTTGCCCTCAAGGCACTCACATTCTAATCTGGCAGACTACAAGGAAGCAAGTAAGTAAACACCAGCTAACTATAGGATAAACAAGAAATAGTTAACTAAAAGAAAGCACTAGAATTAAAAGGGATTGGGAAAGACTTCCTATAGAAGCTGGAATTTTATTTGGGACTTGAAAGAAACCAGCAAAGACAGGAGGTAGAGATGAGTAAGTAGGGAGAGCATTCCAGGCATGGTAGCACTCAGAGAATACGGCCAGGGTTGAGAGATGAAGTGTCTTGGTTGTAGAACAGTAAGGAGACTAGTGTCACTAAATCAAAGAGTATGTAGAAGGGAGTAAGGTATAATAAGATGGGAAAGGTAGGAGGGGTCTGGAGTTATGAAGGGCTTTGAATACCAAACAGATTTTTGTACTAGATCCTTGTATGGGATGATGATGGACTTGAGTCAGTTCTGTATGAAATGATGGATTTGAGTTAGATTAAACTCTGAAGATGGGGTCCGGAAGATACCCAGCACTCCCCCCCCCTCCCCCGCCAGTTAGTTTCTCTGTCTTTGCCTAAGTTTTATTGCTTGTCAGTTCTTCTTGTCTCTGTTTAAGTTTTATTGCTCAATTAGCACCATTTTGCCCCTGCTTAGGCGGTATCGTTTTGTCAGCTACGTCTTAGTTTTACTGCCTATAATAAAAATCGTGTCTCTGGCCAGCCTGGTACCCATCTTCCCCACCTTACATGTCAGACCCCCAGTCCCTGTCATGGATTAATTGTGATCAGATAGAGGAATGTTTCCTTACTTCCCTTTTTCTTTGACATTCCTCAGTCCCTGGTACTCGTTACCCCCCCTTCCCTCTTCCCTGGGTTTGACCTTGTTTCCCCCTCCCCTTTTCCCCCTTACATGTATACATGTCTCTATACATTGATCACGAGCTAAGCACACACCCTGGGTGAGACAGGATTGGATGTTAGATTGTGAGCTCACCCAGTGCACGTGGGGACCTTCCCTCCCCCCAAAATTCCTATAAAAATCCAAAGCATGAGCCTCCTATTGCAGTCTCAATCTCAGTATTGAGGTCATCCATTCTCATGAGAATGTAATAAATCTGTCTCTGCTTGACTTGGTGGTCTCCTTGAGTTATTTGGGTAAACTGAGGCAGTTTGTCCCAAACAATCCTGAAGGTGATAGGGAGCCACTGGAATTTATTGAGTAGGTGTGTGACATGGTTGGATCTGGGCTGAATGGACAATGGATTGGGGTGGGGATACTTGGGTTTTGCAGCAGTTCAAGTATGAGGTAATGGAGATTGCAGAAAATATTTTACTGGCACCAGAAGGGGAAAAAATAGAACAATATCATCTGGCTGGACGTGGTTTAGGTATAAGTCTCCTTTAAGGGAGAAGAATTGACTTCGGGAAGTTCTTTTTGGTTCTGGATACTGTGGTTTTCAATTAGACATTCCACTTTGAAACACTTGAGGTTTCTGATCAATGAAATAACCAACATTCCAAGGGATCATTGATAAAGTATTTCATGCACATCTTCTTTATTTTTTTTCTACAAAGTGATTGTTTTAATTCAAATAAAAAACAATTTATTAAGAGCAAGGCTAGTCCTAAAGAATAGAAAGACAGGAAGAAAAACAGTCCCTGCTCTCATGGAGCTCCCTGGGGCAGGGACTCAGGGCTGGGGGTGGGAGGAACACATAATATTCATACAGAGAAGAAATAATAGAATTTGAGGAAAGTGAGATCACTGGCATCAATTAGGATCAGGGAAGGGCTTTTCCATGATCTGTTGTCTAGATTGAACCTTGAAAAAAGTTAAAGATTCCAAAAGGCAGAGGTAAGGAAAGAATACATCCCAGGGATGAGAAATAGACTATACAAAGAGTGCATGGAGTGGGAGGTGGATGGTCAATTTGGCTAGAATACAGACCACACAAAGGAAGATAACTGAGCTTACATATCATTCTTCATAGGAGGCCTTTGCTGGTCTCTTCTCCCTCTTACCACCACAACCACTGTCCGGGCCTTCTCTAGAAAATTACCTTCCCTTATATATATATGTGTGTGTGTGTGTGTGTGTGTGTGTACATGTATGTATATATGTATATACAAAATATATGTCTTCTTACATCTCTATCTATCATCTGTCTATCTATCTATCTATCTATCTATCTATCTATCTATCTATCTATCTATCTATCTATCTAATCTAATCTCTTATAGGACAGAAAGAAGCACAGACAAGTAGAGTGGCTTTGAAAATTACAGGTTCAACTTATACTTTTTAAAAAATTAAGCTATACATCATTGAGACCTGTAGTTTTATGTACAATGCCCTCTCTCTCTTTGTTCTACTATGTATGTGGAAATGCTCATTTTGTTTGGTGTTTATTAAATTCAGAATAAATATGCAAATAATAAAATAGGTTGTTCCTTTGACCCTTCTTTCACCATTCTCCAAAATAGTGACATTCCAATTTTGTGACACCAAAAATGTCTGACTTGAAACCTCCATTCCTTTTTACTGAAATAAGTCAAGCATTCCAAGCTGGGTGCACATGTTTTCTGTGTACAGGATCATATCTAATTGACCACAAGAAATCTCTGGATCAGGGGACCAGCTTTTGGCAAGATTGTGAAGGAGGTGAAATGTGTGATTGGTCCCTATCACCTTTCGTTCTCTTCCCTTTCTTTTCTCCCTTTGAGATGTTCCTTGTCTACCTTCCTTCAGGTGCTTTCTTCTTCCCCTCCTAAAATCTGCTCAAAGGAAAGTTTCTTTCAATCATTTCCCTTAGTGTGATTCAATTCACACATTTAATCAAAAGAATTGTATGTAGCAAGGAGCAGGTAGGAGAGGTACATGGCTATTTGGATGAGACTCGGTGTTCAGAATAAGTTATGTGGGGTTTTTTGGATTTGACCAATAAGGGAATTTTTTTTTTTGCTTCACTAAGAATATTTCTTATAAGATCCGCCACCCCTCTGCACCCATGGTGAAGTGACTTTTGTTCATTTTTTAAAATGTCTACTTGGTTGGAAGTGGGGTAGAATTTTTTTTCAGCTTCTGAAGTCACAGGTAAGGTAGTTATCCACTTAGCTCATAGTGTAAGGGGCTAAAATTTTAGCTAGTCTGTCTAAAATATCTAATGAGTGGTCACCAATAAATTATAAGCTTTAGCAAGAGTTAGACTTTTAAGTATTTATTAAGGAGAATAAGAATTTGGTGAAGAGAGAGAGAAAAGCCTAGATTCATCTATCTATCAAAGGGAGAGTGCATTTCTAGTTCCCTTCTCCACCCGAGTCCTGAGGAAGAGAGTGAGAGAGCCACCCTCGCCCCCTCTTCCTCCCACAAGCAAACATCACTTCCTGACACCAAAGAAAAGCTGCATGGCCTAGCCTCAGAGGCCTTCTCTTCATGGTGGAGCTTTCCTACAGTAAGTCATTCCAATCGTTACAATAGTTACCAGAATCTTGGAGTTGGAAGAAAACTTAGAGGTCACTTAATTGGCCCTGACTAGATTGTTTATTTGTACATTAAAAGAAAAAAAAAGCTAAACTCAATCCCAAGGTAAATTACTGAATTTATTCAATTGAACAAATATTTACTAAGCATTGGCTACATACCACGTATTGTACTAAAGACACTGGGGGCAAAAATACAAAATCAATACAGATACTGTCCTCATCGAGCTTACATTTTACAGGGGGAACTGATACAACATCAATTCTTTTTTTTTTTTGGCAGGGCAGTGAGGGTTAAGTGACTTGCCTAGGGTGACACAGCTAGTAAGTGTCAAGTGTCTGAGGCCAAATTTGAACTCAGGTCCTCCTGAATCCAGGGCTGGTGCTTTATCCACTGTGCCACCCAGCTGCCCCAACATCAATTCTAATAAAGATAAGGTAAGATAATTTAAAGGACGGAGAGAGAATTAATACTTGTGGAGGATCAAGAAAAAAACTTCATTGAGGAAGTAGCACCTGAGATGAGTCTTGAAAGAAGACAAAAATCTGAAAAGCAAAGTGAGGAGGGAATATATTCCAGATATAGAAGTTGGACTATCCAGATGTATAGAGATGGGGGATGGCATGTTGAGTTCAGGGAATAGCTAGCAGGCTAGGTTAACTAGAACCTACAGCACAAATAGAAAAATCATGTGCAGTATGGTGGGAGAGATAGATAGGAGTCATAATGTAGCAGATCTTAAACACTGGGCCAAGGAGAGTTTGTATTTTAGGATACAGGAAATGGGAAACCACTGAAAATTTTTCAACAGAATTGTGACATAGTCTGACTGGTGTTTTAGGAATGGTAATTTGGGAGCTATGTGGGGAATAGATTGGAGAAGGAAGAAACTGGAAGGAGTGAGACCAATTAAGGGACTATTCCAGTAGTATAGGCAAGATGGTGATGAGCACCTGAACTAGGGTAGTTGCCATGTGAATGAAGAGAAGGGAATAAATGTTAGAGCTGGTGTCAACAAGTCACATCAACAAGCATTTATTAAGTGCCTATTATATGTCAGGCACTGTGTTAAGGGATATGGATACAAAGAAAGGCAAAAACAGTGTCTGCTTTCAAGGGGTTCACAATATAATGTTGTTGGAGATAGAATCAATAATACTTGGTGAAGTTTCAGAGATGACTCTGAAATTGTCAGTGGTGATTAGGTGGGTGATTAGCAGGACCGCAGTGCCTTCAATAGAAATAGAGAAATTTGGGGGTGGGAGATTGGATGAAGATAAATAGGGAAGATAATGAATTCTGGTTTAGAGAAGTTGAGTTTGAGATGCTTACAAGATATACAGGAGGAAACGTCCACCAGGCAGTTGATGATATGGAGAGTTCTGGATGAGGAACTACGTCTAACCAATATAGATGAATACATTTTCTGTACTTTATAGATGGAGAGTTGCCTGGGACACTGAGAGGGACACTCCAGGGGCACACAGTCAAGTTCGTATCAGAGGCAAGATTTGATCACAGGTCTTCCTGACTCTAGGGTCAACTTTCTATTGATTGTTGTATATGGCCTCTCATTGAAAAATGGAGATAAAGCACAGGCTTAATGAAGGAACCCAAGACAGAGAGAATAGAAAACAAAAACTGCAATTTAAAAATCCTAGGCATTCTATGGTGGAAGGGATGATGACCCTAGTCTAGGAAAGACGGAAGATTCAAGACGTGAAGAGCCATCAGATACTCAGCTGTTATTTCACCCCCTTCTTTCTTTTTTCCCCTGTGGTTGCTGGTGATCCCATGTTGTTATTTGTTGTTGTTCAGTCATTTCAGTCATGTCTGACTCTTCATGACCCCATTTGGGGTTTTCTTGGCAGAGATACTGGAGTGGTTTGCCATTTCCTTCTCCAGCTCATTTTACTGATGAGGAGTCAAGAAGAAATTTAACACAGAGTTAAGTGACTTGCCCAGAGTCCCATAGCTAATAAGTATCTGAAGCTGGATTTGAACTCACAAAGATGCATCTTTCTCATTCAAGGCTTGACACTGTACTGAGCCACTTAGCTGCCCCTGAATTACAGGAGATACTATACCTAATGTCAATAACCTTAGGATTGTAGTAACATACATTTAGATTTAGACGGTGGGATTGTGGAGATCAATTAATCCAACCTCCTAATTTCATAGATGGGGAAACTAAGGCTTTAAGATGCTTCCCAGGGACACATGGGTAAGCAGAGGACATAGGCAGGATTTGAACCCAGGTGCTCTGATTGTGAATCCAACACTTTTTCCTCTGCAACACAACTGTGGCCAGTTCAGTGAATTGCTTGAATTTTTAATGCTCCCATTCCATTACTGTGGAAAATTGAGAGCTGACTGTATTACAATTAGGAGCTGTGTGAAAAGATGTAAAGATGTGTGGGCGTCTTACACCTGCCCTGGAAATCACTCACTGCACCAGCTACAGAGAAAATCTCAGGAGTGACTCTAAAATACACACATTCATCTAGGAATGCAAGTCTCTCCATACAGAAAATACCTCAAAGCACATATTCTGGCAGTGTTAACCTGAGGCAAGGACTGATCAAGCAAAGAGGAAAGAGACATTGCTAATGTCACAGAATTCAAGGTATGTTTTTTTTCCCCATGACTTGGAAGCAAGCTTGAGCTTATTCACATATCTGTATGGCATGGTCACAGTAGAACTGGGGACCCTGATCACTATTTAATTCAATTCAGTAAACATTTATTAATGTCCTACTATGTTCCAGGCACTGTAATACAAATAAGAAAAAAAAAAGTCTCTGTCCTCAGGGAGTTTATTATCTAATGTGGGAAGAAAAAGAAAAGGAAGATGAAAAGGGGATGAGGCAAGAGGAGGGAAGGAACCAACATCTGTTATTAGGGATGAAGAAGTGAAGAAATCCTGTGAGGAACTTAACAAAAGCATCCAAGTCAGTGAGTACAGGTGAGGTTGGAGGAATGTATGTTAGGAAATAGAGTTCAGATATAAGGAAAAAAAAAATCCAAGTACTTCTAGACTTCTCAGAAGTCACACATAGATATTATGAAAGTTTTTAAAAGAAGAACATCAGAAAACATTGGCCACGGCAAGCAGTGAACAAAATTATTTAAAAAATGGAAGTGACTATGTTGTAACAGACAGGAAATGATTGGTTTCTGATGTGGAAGCCATTTCAGAGACAGTCATTTTGGAATAGCGCAGTCAGATTATAGACTAGTTGAGAGCAAAGATATAAAAAATAAAAACCAGCATCAAAGTAGAAGTGATAAAGAAGAGAAGAGACTGTATATAATTATAGTAGCTTCAACCTGACCAGTTCCAACAAGCTGTCAATGCTGAAAAATGGGAAATACAAAAAGGCAAAGATATTAATGCTGAATATCACCATTTCTTGCCAAAATTCATCTAAAGCAAAGTAGGTGCCACAAAAGGATGGTAAAAGACCAGAAAGTAACTTTTCGCAAACCTTGGTTCTACTTACTGAGTAGAGAAATGGTAGCCAGGGGCAAGACTGGTTTAGAATATAAAACCTTATATAGGGGCAGCTAGGTGGTGCAGTGGATAAAGCACTGGCCCTAGATTCAGGAGGACCTGAGTTCAAATCTGGCCTCAGACAATTGACACTTACTAACTGTGTGACCCTGGGCAAGTCACTTAACCCTCACTGCCCCCCCCCAAAAAAAAAACCACTTCATATAAAATCTTATGGAGGTGGTCAATAGGAGATAGTGGAAGTATCACATTATCAAATTGTAAAAAACAATGGAGGCAAAAATATTTTTTATAAAGCCTTGATGTGAAACCTTATTATGATGAGTCATCCTAAGAGCATGCATAGAGGAAGCTGAGAGGACCACAAATAGATGGAAAGTAGATCCAATTTACTTGTACTTCTGTATTGATCTATTTTTAGAATAAATGATAAAGCCATCATTGGATTTAGACTCTCACACTTTAGTCTCTGATAGGGTGTATCAAGGGACAGCTAAATAGTATAGTGGATAGAGGGCCAGGCCTGGAGTCAAGAAGATCTGAGTTCAAATCTGACCTCATACAGATACTAGCTATGTTGTTTACTTCAGTTTCATCATTTGTAAAATGCTTCTTTGCCAAGGAAACCCCAAATGGGGTCAAGAAAAATTGGACACAACTGAAAATTACTGAACAACAAAAACTTTATCAAGTTGAAATGGAACTTAGGAAGAGGTAGTCAAGAATAGCTGGATACAATTAATTATACAGAGGAAAAAAATCCATGTAAAACTGAACAGTAATCTCAAAAGTTTTGATGAAATAAATAATTTTCTTATAAGATATGTCAGGGAGGGGAAAATTGTGGAAAATTTTAGTACTACAAAAAGGCAAGTCAGTATATCAGTACCAATCCATATACTTTATGGAATCTTTATAAGAAAGATTTATACTTGTATTGAATATATCCTTGATGAAAATATAAGGAAGGAACAGGTAGGGTTTCAAAAATTATTTGCTACATGCAGAACTTACCTTTACAAATTGCAAAATTAATGCAAAACTAGTAAAAATACAAGTCTTCATTCATTGTGTTTCTTACTTGTTGACCACTAAAGAAATCTGATTCAGCAGAGCAAAATACAATCTCAAAAGGCTGCTCTCCACCAAGAAATCTTTCAAAAATATGTTAAGATCATTGAAGACTTTTTAAAATAGATGATTACTTTGTTCAAGGAAATGGCAATGGGATCATGAAGAGTTGGATATGACAAAAAAACGACTGAACAACAACATGGATAGAGGCCACCATTCTTTTCTGCTTCCTCTGCCAACAAGAACAAATAGGGATAGTTAGCCCCTCAGCCCCTCCCAAGTTATTTATTATTAAACCAAAAAAAAGTTGACTTGCCTAAAAAAACAAAACTAAGACTTGACCAAGGCTAGGACAAAGCCCTCCTTTCTTCTCTTGGATAAAAGCAGATCCATTTCATCCTTCACTCCGCTAGCTGCCTTTCTAGATGGTTACCTCTCTGCCACATTATTCTGAGGTCCAGAAAGGTTTCTGATAATGCCTTTCTAAAAACCCTGCTTTGGTAGCTATTTGTAGCCAGGTATGATTAGGACCAAAGGAAGGAGGCAGAAAAGCCAATACGTCTATTCAACTATGGGACCTGATGATTTGAAATGACCTCACTAGGCAACATTGCATGGAAGCTGGGTTTTTACTTAAAAATTTAAGCAGTTGAACAGGAAAAGTCTACAAAAACTTTCACTTAAAGAAAAATAAGTCAAAACCATGGTGGTGGTGGTTTTTCAGTGCCCTATTTTGCTTTGTTGAGGCAATTGGGGTTAAGTGACTTGCTCAGGGTCATACAGCTAGTAAGTTGACAAGTACCTGAGGCCAGATTTGAACTCAGGTCTTCCTGACTCCAGGGCCGGTGCTCTATCCACTGTGCCACCTAGCTGCCCCCCATTTTGTTTTAATGAGAGGTAGTCTGGTGTAGTGGGTAGAGAGCTGGGCTCAAGGTCAGGATGACCTAGGTTTAGGTCCCACTTCTGATACATACCAACTGGTTGACTCTGGACATGTTATTTAACCCCTCTGTTTTTTAGGCATACTCAGGAACACTCTGCCCTATGAACTCTACTTTTTAATTTCTTTGGATTCCTTTAAGACTCAATTCAAATCCAGTCTTCTTCAGGAGGTCTTTCTAGGCCCCTCAGCTGCCTTCTCTATCACCGTATAGATAAATATATAGAGAGAAGATATAGAGATATAAATCTATAGTTCTCTATCTCATCTCTAGCTCTCTATTATCTACTAGATAGATAGCCATCCGTCTGTTGTTTGTTCTGGTGTGTCCAACTTTTTATGACCCTATTTGGGTTTTCTTGGCAAAGATACTGGAGTTGTTTGTCATTTCCTTCTCCAGCTCATTTTATAGATGAGGAGATTGAAGCAGGGTTAGGTGACTTGCCCAGGGTCACACAGCTAGTAAGTGTCTGAGACCAGATTTGAACTCAGGAAGATGAGTTTTACTGGCTCCAAGTCTGGCCCTCTATCCACTGTGCTACCTAGCTGCTCATCTAGCTACCTAACATCTATCTATCCAGCTATCCACCCAGCTCTCTATCTATCCATCTATTTGTCTACCCCTTTTGCATATGTCTAGACATTTACATGTTGTCTCCTCCATTAGAATGTGAGCTTCTTGGAGGGCAGGGACTGTTTCTTGCCTTTCTCTTGAATCCCTTAGTGCTTAGCATAGTGCCTGGGCACAAAGTAAGTACTTAATAATTGCTTGTTAACTTTCTAAGACTGTAATTTTTTTTTCAGGACAATGAAGGTTAAGTGACTTGCCCAGGATCACACAGCTAGTAAGTGTCAAGTGTCTGAGGCCACATTTGAACTCTGGTCCTTCTGAATCGAGGGCTGGTGCTTTATCTACTGCACCACCTAGCTGCCCCTCTCTAAGACTATAAATTACAGAGAAGGTGCTACCTTTACACTGGTTAGCAGAACTTATTCAACAAGAGCTCCTTATGATGAATGGAATCACAGACCCACTCTCTCACCTTGATTTTATCTTAATGTATCTTCATTTAAAAACTATAATTAGGGGGACAGCTAGGTGGCACAGTGGATAAAGCACTGGCCCTGGATTCAGGAGGACCTGAATTCAAATATGGCCTCAGACACTTGGACACTTACTAGCTGTGAGTCCCTGGCAAGTCACTTAACCCTCATTGCCCTGCAAATTAAAAAAGGGGGGAGGGAGAAAAAACCGTATAATTAGGGGCCTCAAATGTTGTAAGAAGCCCAGGTCTCTTAGCCAGACCCTCTGAGATAACCTGAGGGTACATAAGCCTCCATGGTGGGATGGAGGGCTAAATTCTGAGATGTAGCCATCTCTAGCTACACATCCTCCAAGCTATGCCTCCTGAGATGTATAGCTAAAGAAGCATTTTTAGCTTCTAAGCATTCGAAGGTTCTGAAGCAGTTACCTCTAACCATTGAGGATTCCTTCTAATGTTCTCTCATTGTGAATATATTGGATTGCCCTGTTCCTTAGAGATAAGAGTCAAATTAGACTTTTTAAAAGTCACTTTAGGTTTGAAACCTGTCTGAGAGTTTTGCTCCACCCTTGGTGATAGCAGGAAACTCTTTGAGGTACCATAAGACCAGAGTGGGGGCGGGGGAGGGGTTGGTTAAAAGCCCACTTCCAAGTGCAGTGTTAGTGTTAGGCTGGTTGGGAGTGCACATTTTCGTCTTTTTCTTTTTGGAAATTTTCCCTTTCTTTCACCCCGAATCCTTAGCCAAGGAGTCTGGTGCTCTGTCCTCTTCAAGTCCAATTTTGCAATGTAGGTTAAATAAATTATTGTAATGAAAGTTGCAATGTACTTTAAATAAATTATTGTAATAAAAATTGCAACATATATTAAATAAATTATATTTTTGCTTCACTTCTTAATTTTCTCTTCTCTTTTTTCTCCTTAACTATAGCTTAATATATTCACTCTATTTTATTCTCAATACTGCATTTAAGTCCTTTGTGGTCTTGTTACCTTTATCCACAGGAAAATGGAGATGCATTTGTCTCTTCTCTTTGCAATTCAGAAAGATTTGTCCTGACCTTTTTTTTTTTAAACACAATATACTCAGTCAATGATTCACCACTGCATTTGTGATTCTACTCTCCCGTACTTTTCCTCAATTGAACATTTTATTTTCCTGGTGGGGTGTGGGAAGTGGAGAAGGTTTATAATTTATGGAGCTTGCTTTCTCAAAGTTTGGTTGCTAGACTGTGAAAAATGAGTCATGGGAAGTAGTGGTAGGATTAGAACCCCAGCTCCTCCTCACACCTTTTAGCCTCCTTTCCCTGCCCCTCCCCCACCTCAACTCACAGATGATTTCACCTATTAGAAAGAGCCAAGCACCTGACACAGATAACTCTTCATTTGTTTATGAGTGCAGATTACATAACTTGCCCTGAGAGAGAAAGAACATTTCTGAACCTACAGCATGCCTGACATATTTTGGGATTTTCTCTGTTAGCCCCTTTTCCCTTTGTAGAATTTTTGCTAATTTTTTAATTTAGCTATTCTGAGTGGTAAGTCCTTATGCAGCAATGGTCTTATGGTCAGAAGAAAAAAAATGGATAGAAATAGATGTTAATAAACACCATTTTTATAAGCTCTCTAAGGCATTACCAAAATCACTCAGCTATCTTCTTCCTTAGAAGTATTCTATAAACACCCTTCCTTGCAGCTAGAGCCTCATAGATCAACCCTGAGAACAATTTAATACACTAGGCTTTTATTGTTCTCAGTTCTTTCAAAAAAGAACAAATATTTACTGCATCTGATATGTCTCTAGTCATCCCCAAAGGGGAAAAAAGTCAGGTTTTCTTGAGTACTTCGTTCTCTCTAAAGTACTCGGAAAAGTACTGGGCTTTTTTGTAATGTTCTTTATAATGTCTATCTCTATGGCTCCTTCTGTCTGCTCTCCTTTCTCTCGGCTTCACCTTGCACGATGCCATCTTCTTCTTCTTTTTTTTTTTTCACTCCTGCAGAAAATTCACTGAAATAAGGTAAAGTCTTTACTGCCAATAGGGTTATGTTGAGTTTTTTTTTTCCATCTCTTCTTTTTGGGAAATAGCCAGTTTGGGTTTAAAAATAGACTTGAGAAATGTCTGCAGCTTGGGATTCATTCAACCCACTAATATTTGCTTTGGAATAATAAGAGAGTTGATTTATCTGAACTAAAAATGATTCCCTTATTTGTCACCCTTTTAAAATTTCAGATCAAATCATGTGCCACACCAGCTCTCAGCTGCAGTAAAAGTGGATTTTACATTCACCACCACCCCTGCCCCTATAATTTTTGATTCACACTTTAAAAAGTGAAGGTGACCATTTTGAAAAATATACCATCATGTTCAAGACTACAGTTCACTGACCCTACCCCCACCCCAAGGCAACAGCAAGATTTATAATACACGCCTACAGGTTATTTATTAATATCACTATCAGTTAGCACAATCCTTCAAACAGATACCAGGGCAACAGAAAAGATTGAATGAATTTGTCCTATAAACAGTGCACTTTTAGAGGAGAATAAGTCAGCCTCCATCCCCCAAAACACGAAGCAAGTACATCATGGAATCATAGATCACAGACAGAGCTGGAATGAACCTCTGAAGGCCTAATCCAACCCCTTCATTTTACAGATGAAGAAATGAGGCTCATAGAGGTTAAGTGACTTCCCCAAAGGTCATGTTATACAAGTAGGAGATTTTGTATGTTTAATGATAAATTTGAGTTATCGGTCTTAATATTGTGGAGCCTTGGTATAACACTGTTTTTAGGGTCTATTCGGGGGGGGGAGGGCTATTTTCTTTTATCTGGTTTTATTGGGAAATGAGACAATGCTACAGAAACTGAAGCCCACTCCAACCCTGCTCATGTGTCTGCTTAGCTCATTCTACGGTGCCACCAAAAAAAAAAACAAACTCATTAGAGCATCAACAAACTCATGGTAAGCAGGGGACATTTTGGTACTGAAGTAATTAACCCTACCACTTATCACCCACCCTCAATAGGTTACAAAAGGAATCTATCTTAATAATAAGCTGCTCTAGGGTTAAATACTATTGTAGTTAGACTCTACTGTTAATTCTGACTCTGCAATCTCTCATTTCTCTTGTTGCTGTTCAGTTGTGCCCAACTCTCGGACTCTCCGTGACCCCATTTGGGGTTTTCTTGGCAGAGATACTGGAGTGGTTTGCCATTTCCTTCTGTGGCTCATCTTACAGATGAGGAAACTGAGGCAAACAAGGTGAAGTGACTTGCTCAGTTTCACACAACTAGTGAAACTAGTTTCACACACAATCTTTGGCCAGATTTGAACATTTTCCATATGAATCTTCCTGACCCCAAGACTGGCACTCTATCCATTGCACTATCTAGCTGCCCCCAGTCTGCAGCCACACTTATTTAAATCCTGTCTCTTCTTGACTAGACTATCATAATAACTTCTTAACCAGTTGTCCTAACTTTTAAAACTATCTTCCTTCCACTCTGTGCTTTCATACTGCTTGGGAATCTTTCTGTCATTGCTCTGAGTGGATCATTCCTCTACTCAAAAGACCTTCCCTGGCCACAAAGTGCCTATTGAATTAAGGCCAGGAGGTGGAAGAAGGCCCATTGAAAATGAATCCACCTTGGGGCAGCTAGGTGGCGCAGTGGATAGAACACCAGCCATGGAATCAGGAGTACCTGAGTTCAAATCCAGCTTCAGACACTTAACACTTACTAGCTGTGTGACCCTGGGCAAGTCACTTAACCCCAATTGCCTCACCAAAGAAAAAAAAGAGAAAATGAATCCACCTAAAACATTTTACAGTCAATAGAGGAAAAAGATTTGATTGGGATTATTGCTTTAAAAATCATACTAAAAATTTTCAAATTTATTTTACTTTATGCTCACCAAAATTTAGGCTTTAAGCACACCTTAAAGTCATAATTCTCAGAATAAAGAATAAATAAAGTATTGATTTGGGGGCAGGGTGGAATTTTTCCATCAACACTGTGTAATAGCAAGATAAAACATCCTACAATTCATGTTTGATTTTCAAAGTGTGATCATAAAGAGGGCAATTGGTGCAAAAATATTTAAAGGCCTTTATCAATTTTCTTAAGGCCTTTCTTAATCAATGTACAATTATTTTATGTTTGATCCTCACAACAACCCTGTAAAGTGGGTGACAGGTGTTATTATTCCCATTTTTACAGAAGTAACTAAGGCTCCTGATTCCAAGTCCTGTACTCTAAGCAGAAAGCCAGAAGATGTACTAGAGGAGGTAAGTTTTCTCCCATCATGTCTCTCAATAGGTTATTCTCTCCTTCCTCTCCAGACAAGGTGGGCTATAGTTCTCTGGTCTTCTCAGTCTACAGAGGGGTCTCACTAATCCCTTTTGTAGTGACTGATTCAGAGACCACATTCAACTTGGATACTTCCTCTCCAACTCTTATGGAACCAAGCTGTGTGGCCTTTTTTTTTTTTTAAGCTAATCCCAGACTCTGGACCACTGGGAGAAATGGTTATTAATAACCAGTGATTTGGGGAGCTCCAGAGTTCTCCCTTTTTCTATAGTCCTTATTTCAAAGTTCAGTCTCTTGAAGGACAGTACTGATAATTAGATTGAATTAATTCTCTTCAATCTTGGTCTTGAACTTTTTAAACCCCACCCCACCCTGGAAAGGATAAGACAGCATCATTATCTCTGTAACCCCAATCCCAAAGCCGTTTGGTATGGGACTCTCTCCTCACTGGGGGAGATCAATACCCTATGCCTGCATCAGGTGAGGCAGGGGCCAGGCAGAGTTGGGGAGAGCAGGAGAGAAGAGAACTCTTCCAATTTTTCTTCAGACCCTCTTTGAGTTGCTGACTTTCTTCAGACTTTGGGCATTTCTGGTTTTCAGTGCCAGGAGAGAAGGTAGAGGATGCCAAATCCACTCCAGGCTGCTTATGGAAAAGATTCTGGGATGAGGCTGACATGAAATGAGCTCTCATTTCCCAGAGGGAGAGAGAGTCTGGTTTCTTCCTCTCCCTCTCTCTTACCAGCTCTCCTCAACTCTAGATGCTGTCACAGAGCACTGATCTCCACCAATAAGAAGAGAGTGTCCCATACCAAAGGGCTTTGGGACGGGGGTTATACCTCTTTTTCCCCAACTACACCACCAACCCACCCAGTACTGTGTTCACCTACTTACAACACTCTCTATTCTTAAGCTGACTTTGTTAAAAATGAAAAAAGAAAGAAAAAGGGAAGCTTTATTCCCAGAGGACTCACCAAAATAAGATGAGGCAGCTAGGTGGTATAGTGTCTAGACCTGATTACAAATCTGACTTCAGACTCTAGGTGTGTGACCTTGGACAAGTTACTTAGTCTCTGCATGCCTCAGTTTCTTCCTTTGTAAAATGGGGTTATTAATAGCATCTACCTCTTAGGGTCATCATGAATATATAACAAGATCATATTTTTAAAGAACTATGTAAATTCTAGCTATTACTAACTTTTTTGTATTTTTTTAAATCATAAAAGTTTTATTATTTTTGAGTTAACATGTGGAGATAGTTTTCAACATTTGTTTTTATAAGATTTCTAGTTCCAAATTTTTTCCCTCCCCAAGACAGCAAGCAAACTGACATGGGTTATATATGTACAATCACATTAAACATATTCCTGCATTAGTCATACTGTGAAATATTACTAACTTTTTTTTTTTTTTTTTAGTGAGGCAATTGGGGATGAGTGACTTGCCCAGGGTCACACAGTTAGTAAGTGTTATGTGTCTGAGGCCGGGTTTGAACTGAGAGGTACTCCTGACTCCAGAGCCAGTGCTCTATCCACTGTGCCACCTAGCTGCCCCGAAATATTACTAACTTTTAAGGAAAAAATTAAATGGCTCGTTTTGTGAGCTTTCCTCAGGGAAGGCAGTTTGGGAGTTAATCTACATTTTTGAATAGACAGGTGAGAAGCACAGGAAAGTGATTACAGTATAGAAAGAAGAGAAAGCTTTGCGTGGCAGAGTCTGCAGAATTTTCCTCCACTCGGAAGACTAACCCTATCAGCTCAGGGAGTGGTAAGAATGGCCTGGTAGTGATGGGGAGGGAGGCCAGTTTATTTTAAGAGTTTCCCCCACTATTATACCATTTATAGGCTGGAATTTAGATCCTGGTGGCAAATAGAATCTGTTTCATGTGCTGTTATCAGTTGTACAGGGAGTGAATTGTTGCAGGAGGAAGTCTGGTTTAAAGTTGGTCAGAATCATGTACATGAACTATTCTTGATGGGTGGAGTCAGTGAAGGGGGATGGAAAGACGTCCCAAGTCCAAGGTGACCCCCAGATGTCCTAAACTGACCAGGACAGTATTCATTTTTGCTTTCTGGAGGCAGATGACTAAAGGCAGATCCTATCCTTTTTTGTTTGTTTTTATTTTTGTCTCTTACACAGTGCCTTGCCCATAACAGGTGCTTAATAAATGCTTGTCAAATGGAATGAATCCAATTCTGAACTGGGTTTTCCGGCTCTTCCTGTGAGTCTCCAAACTGTGGAAAAGGATCCCTTCCTTTCACTCCTCCTTTTTTTTAACCCCTCTTCTCTTTCTTCTCTCCTCCCTTCTCACTAACCTTCCATTCATTCCTCTTTAGTCTTTTTATTCTTTCCTACTATCCTCTCTTTCATCTTCAACCCAACCCCATCCCCCTCTCACCTCCCAACCTTCAGTCATGGATTTGAAATATGATCACTTTAGCCAAACCCAGTGTTAGCTTTGGATCTAACTCTTGCTATATATCAACAAATCCTTAAGCCTGAAGTAGCCATGTACTGCCCCTTTGGAAGAAGAAATACTAGCACTTAACTGTTCACCTAACTCTTCCTTGGGACTTATTGGGGTGGGTGGGTGGGGATCAGGGTGCTTATATTGCTCTTGCTGGCTGACTGCCTGGAGAAATATGCTCCAATGTTCACAAGGGTGGCTAGGCAAAGGAAGAAATGGGAAGAAGAGTCTTTTTAAAGGTCAGAGGCAGACATATGATCAGAGGGATCAGAATTGGGCACAGGAAAATCTCTCTGCCCTCCCTCCCCCGACTCCTGGTAGATGAGTGGGGGTGGGGTAGGTTAGGGGAAAGTTGAGAAAGAAGACAGCTAGAAACCATTAGCAACACAGCCATTGACTTACATTAGATAGGGTAAAGGACTTTTGTTTGTAAAAAATATTTTAAAAAAACTTTCTTCCCACGAAATGTAATCATTCAAGCCCTATTATCCATACCATTTACTCTACACTTATTTACTGAAGTATATTTATCTTTTTAAAGTCTGTTTATTTTATCTTTCAAAAAAAATTTAAGCCCCTCGAGGGCAGGAATTGAATCTTAAACTTGGTGTCTATTTTGAGCCCTTGGTGCTAAGGAGAGTGCTAGGTATACAATATAGCACACTTTCTGGCACATAGTAGGTGCTTAGTAAATGCTTGTTGATTGATTGATCCTTGATGCTCAATAAATATTTTTGTACTGATTGAAGTGCTTTGTATTTATACTATGATTCTTATGTCTGTCATTGCCTCTTCCACTCTATTTCCCTTAGTTCTGCCCTCTAGGTCCAATTCCTCTTTCATAAAATGACTTTTCAGATACTTGAAGAGAGAGATATCATATCTACTCTGTTGTTTCTTCCCCTCCAGGCTAAACATCCCAAGTTCATCCAACAGATTCTCATATAGCCTAGTTTCTAGTCCCCTCATCATCCTGGTTGCCTTCTTGATTTGCTCTAGCTTGTCAGTATTCTTCCTAAAACATTTTTCTAAGAACTGAACCAAATACTCTGGATGTCTACTGACCAGGTTGTTCTGGATGCTATACTTCTGTTAATATGTGGGAAGACTGCATTAGTTTTTCTACTAACAAAACTGTTGAGCTTGTGGTCCACTGAAAGCTCCAGGTCATTCTTCCCTCCCTCTATCCCCCATGTAATCTATGTTTTAGCCATGTTACCCTTGTCCTGTTCTTACTTGTATAGAACCACATATAGAATTTTATATTTTATCACTAGAATAGTCCCATCCAGACTGGGTGGGCTTGAGGCATTTTCCTAAAAACAGCCTTGTGCTGCATGCTATGTATGCCGAGCAAGATATGACTCCTGACTAGCTGAGAGAATGCTGAACATGACACATATAAGAGATTTGCACAACTGGTTCCAGAGACTCTTGGAAAAGACATACAGAAAGGACTTCCAGGGAAGTGGTGGAAAGAGACCTATTTTGGAATGTCAGACTGGAGACTTCCAAGCTGAAGATATCTATGAGAGCTGGTTCTATCATGTTTCTGATATCCAGGGCCTGTAATTCTAGTTTTCTAAGAGAGGACCTTCCCTGGGTGAGATCATTCTCTGAATTCTGGTTTGAGCTATGTCTGGCTCCTAGATGAAGAGTTCATTCACTCTTCTGTATGTTTTGGTGTTTTATAATATATAGAACTTCTTCAATTCCTGGTGGAGTTTTGCTTGGACAAATGAGTTTACTCACTTTTCCTATTTATGATGGTCTATTGTATAATTAGCACTTGTTGAGGAGGGTCTAAGCTGGTGAGTATAAGCTAAGGACTCTCCTCCCCGTGAAGAGCATTTAGGAGGGAGCCTTCCTTCTAAACCTAGATTCATTCACCACCCACAAACCACATTTGTATAAGTAGAAAACCCACGCACATATCTTAAACTACTATCACCTTGGTGCATTCAACCTTGTTCTGGCTTGTTAAGATTTTTTGTGGATGCAGAATCTGTCATCTAAAACACTAGCTGTCCCTTACAGTTTTGTGGCTTTCACAAATTTGATAAGTATGCCATTTCTGCTTTCATCTAAGCCATTGATAAAAATGTTGAGAACAGGGCCAAGGACAGAACTTTTGGCATTCTGCCAGAAACCTCCCTCCAAGCTGACATTGATCTATTAATTATTTTTATGGGGGTAATAACAACTACACTACCTACCTCACAGGGTTATTACAAGGACCAGATGAGATAATGTTTGTACAGCAACAGACATTACATAGAACTTGCAAACCATAATGTTTTATATAAATGTCAACTATTATTTTCACCACTTGATGGAAACACCATTCAGATCTAGAGCTGGATGGGACCCAAGGATATTCTAGGCTAACCATCATCATTTTACAGATGAGAAAACTGAAGCTTGTAGGGGCTAAGTGACTTTTGTCCAAGGCATATAGGATATAAATGACAGAATGGGGATTTTGACTCAGATCCCTTGACTCCAAAAACAGTGTTCTTTCAACTTCACCATATTGCCTCTTCATTCCTCTAGTTCTGATTTCACCTAACTATACTTTTCAGCCCTCATGTCTCCAACTTGTTTAAAAAAAATATTGTGAAAGACTGATGACTTGTACAGAGTGGGCTGTCTAGGGTTTTGCAAAATGTTGGCTCTTTGCCCAAGAGAGAGAAATTTGACCCAGAGCAGGAAATTCATATGGGGTTAATTGCAGTTATAGTCCTCTAAGGAAGGAAGCAGGGGGAAAGACTGGTGGAGAGGAGGAGCCAATGAGAGTGGAGGGTGGGAGAGGCCCCAATCAGAAATTGGTCTCCCTCTTCATTTCCACATGCCTAGGCCTAAGGGAGGAGAAAAAAGATAGGAACTGCACTTAGGGAGCTTACTCTGTTGTTAGGAAGACAGGTAGGCAGTGTTGCTCAGTGGAAAGAGCAATGAGAGAAGAAAATCAAATTACTAGTATCAAAAAATGAAAAGGGTGAAGTCACTATCAATGAAGAGGAAATTAAGACAATTGTTATGAACTATTTTGCCCAATTATAGGCCAATAAATTTGACAATCTAAATGAAAGAACAGTGAGTTTGGAGTCCAGGAGAATGATTTCAAATCCTGCCTCTGCCTCTTCTTGTGTGCTCTTGGGGAAGTGATTTAACCTCTGTGGGCCTCAATTTCCTCATGTGTAAAATGAGGGAGTAGGACTAGATGACTCTGGAGGTACCGACTCTAGATCTATGATCCTAAGGAAGAAGATATGGATCCCATAGAATGAACAAGCATGGATTGGTTGTTTATCTGCATCAGTTCAGGGAAAAGCCATTTAATTACTTGGTTTTGATTATTGCTTATTAAGTTTATAATAGGAAAAAATGTAAATTCTTTTTTTTTAGTGTATCTAGTATTCATGACAAGACTCAGGTGATTCTTGGCTTTAGCAGTCCTGACATCACTCTTATAGGGCTTTCTTGTTAATTTTCTTTTTCCCTAATTTATGATACTGCAAGTGACAAATATTCTCATACTAAGTTCCCAGTTGAGACAAACCCTCAAATAAGAGACAGAGGAATGAATGCAACTTCTTTACTTAAACTGTATTCTCTCCTTTCTCAATTTCTGCTCTCCCACCACTAGTTGAAATAGAAGAATCAGTTTTCTTTCCTGATCTTCCGTTCCTTAAAACTCATCATTACAAAATAAATCTGGGGCCCAGTACATTAATGAAAAGAATTTCATCTGTCCCCAATACAAGATACAGGGCAAAGAAAACCTATTTTCGTCGGAAAGCTGAGGATGAGGTATAAATGTCAAGATTCTCCTCTCACCCCCCAAGTATAGCATCAATTGGGTTTTGAAATCTGCTAATCTGATGACAGCCCAGCTAGGTGTTATATTATCGGATCAGGTCATCTTTGCAATGGAAAGTAACTGATTCCAGCTGCTTAACAATAATGTCAGCAGCAACAAATATTTATCAGGTGCCTACTATGTTCCAGGTACTCTGCTAGGGGCTAGAGATGCCAAGTCAAAACCAAAAAACAGTCCCTCCCTGCCCTCAAGGAGTTTACGTTCTTCTAGAATTAGAGAATGGCCAAAGAACATTAATTTCATGCTCTGGTTTTCCAAAACTAAATCCTTATTGATATCACTTATTCATCATCATCATACCTGACACACAGTACCTCGCCTTGAGTTTTGCAAAATGTTTTATATGTTATCTTATTTGACCTTGAATGTAATTACTACTCAATTTAGTACTTAGCTACAAGCCATCCTTTATTTTTCTCTCCTTTTACCATGCATATTTATCTTTGAGAAAAGAGCTCTGAACTCAGAGCAAGAAAATCTGAATTTGAATACTACCACCAAGCTTTATAGGGTACAGACTTTGGAACCAGAAGGAGGGATTACCTGGTCCAATCCTCTCATGGATGAAGAAACCGAAGATCAGAAAGGTTAATGGACTCACCCAAAGTAACTCTTTGAGACTCAGTTTCCTCATCTGTAAAATGTTTGTAGTTTCTATATCATAGGTTGTTGTGCAGAAGAAAACTTCAAAGTATTATATATGTATGAACTATTGTTGTCATTATCCCTAAAACAGGGATAAATATCTTTACTATTTACAGGTCATTGTGGATACAGAAGAAGGCACTATGTACATTATAAAGTGCTATATAAATGTAAGCTACTATCAATTCCTTAAGGAAAAGGACCAGATCTTATATATATATATATATATATATATATACTTATATTTATATTTATATGTGTATACACACACACACATATCCTACATGGGTCCTAGCATATACTGACCATGTGGGTTAACATTTGCTCCATAAATGATCACTTAATTGTCCTTTTTACCTCCTACTCCTACTATGGCTCAAAAAGTGTCAGTAGCTTTGTAATTATTGTTATGATTATTGTTGTTAAATGTTCATATGAATACATTTCTTTTTTTTGCAGGGCAATGAGGGTTAAGTGACTTGCCCAGGGTCACACAGCTAGTAAGTGTCAAGTGTCTGAGGCCAGATTTGATCTCAGGTCCTCCTGAATCCAGGGCCAGTGCTTTATCCACTGTGCCACCTAGCTGCCCTGTACATTTATTTTTAATAAGTAATATTAATATCTAGCATTTATATATCACTTTAAGACTTGAAAAGATAAGCTCTCATTGGAATTAGCTTAAAGAGGGAATAATACACACTGTGATAGGTATAAAAACCCATCTTACCCTACAGGAAAGTAGGATGGGAAGGGGATAAAAAAAGTGGGGTGGGTGGGACTGATTAGAAGAGAGAGCAGATCCGGGGAGGCAACAGTCAGAAGCAAAAAACTTTTGAGGAGGGATGAGGTGAAAGGAGAGAGAGAGAGAAAGAGTAGAATAAACAGGGGGAAAATGAGATGGAGGAAAATATAGTTAGCAATCATAACTGCAAAAGTTTTGAAGCAAGTTTCTCTGATAAAGGCTTCATTTTTCAAATACATAGAGAACTGAGTCAAATTTATAAAAATAAGAGCTATTGCCCAATTGATAAATGGTCAAAGGATATGAACAAATAGTTTTCTGATGAAGTAATCAAAGCTATCTATAACCATATTTTAAAGTGTTATAAATCACTATTGATTGGAGAAATGTAAATTAAAACAATTCTAAGGTGCCACCTCACACCTATTAGATTGGCTAATATGACAGAAAAGAAAAATGATACATTTTGAAGAAGATGTGGAAAAATTGAGACACTAATGCATTGTTGATGGAGTTCTGTACTGATTCAACCATTCTGTAGAACAATTTGGATCTATGCTCAAAAGGACCTTGCATACCCTCTAACCTAGCAAGACCACTACTAGGTCCGTATCCCAAAGAGATAAACAAAATGGAAAAGGACCTATATGTACCAAAATATTTATAGCAGCTCTTTTCAGGTGGCAAAAAGTTGGAAATTAACGGGTTGCCCATCAATTGGAGAAAGGCTGAACAAGTTGTAGTATGTGATTCTGATGGAATACTATTATGCTATAAAAACTGACAAGCAGCATGATTTCAGAAAAACTCGAAAAGACTTACATGAACTGATGCAAAGGGAAATGAAAAGAACCAGGAGAACATTGCACACAGTAACAGCAACAAAACTGTGAATGAGTTAGCTATTCTCAGCAATACAATGATCCAAGACGGTTATGATCTAAAATGCTATTCCCCCAGAGGAAGAACTGATGGAATGTGAATGCAGATCAAAGCATACTTTTTAAAACTTTATTTTTCTTGGGGTTTTTTTTGGGGGGCTATTTCTTTCACAATATGACTAGTATGGAAATATGATTTGCATGACTATATATGTATAACCTATATTAAATTGCTTGCCTTCTCAATGAGGGGATAGAGGAGAAAGGGAAAGAATTTGGAACTCAAAACTTTAAAAAATGAATGTTTAAAATGTTTTTACATCTAATTGGGGGAAATGAAAATAATTTTTAAAAGATGTGCAAAGATAACATCATTAAGTAGGTAAGTACTACTGTTATTTTTACAGATGAGACTGAAAGAGATTAAGTGACTTCCCTAGTCACCCAATTAGTAGTATCTCTGGCAGGATTTGAACTTAGAGCTTCCTGACCCCAAGTCCAGGGGACTATGCATTGTACTACCTAACTGCCTTTGATACCTCTAGTAAGGCATTGAGCATTCCACATAGAGGCTTTGCCTTTCTCAGTTACTATGAAAATGTTTGTCACCTGCAGTTTGACAAATTGGGGAAACAAGGATAAATAAGATAGCCCTATAAGAATATCAGGAGTGGTAAAGCCAAGCTGAAACAGGGTGAATGCTAAAAAAGCCAAACCAAACCAACCAAACCAAAAAAACACACACAGAGGCTTAAAATTGTTTTTAATTATGAATTTAATAACCAGAAAAAAACATTAAATAACAAAATGACTACTCCCTGAATGGATGTAATAACATCCTCATCCATGCTTGTCCATCCTATGAGACTCTTGTCCTTTTCACAGAATTATAAATGTCATTAGAGAGCTTCTAGCTCCAGAAAAGAAAGTCTCCTAGCTAGATATACCAGCAAGGGAGAGGGAGCTCTTAACAAGAAATTATATTAATTCATCATCTCAATTCTTGAGAAAGTCAGTTTTCCTGAATAAAGGACTCTGGAGAAATTCAGAGTCTCAAATTAATGATGCTAAGGTGCCCATGATTCCATGACAGCTCAACAAGGGAAATGATTGGCTTTGCCTCCTTTAAAAAAAAAAAAAAGGAAGGGTTAAATGCAGTATTCTTAGTTCCCCAAGGACCAGAGGTATTTAATCCAGGTATGCATATACTTAATACAGCTGTGGACAGCACAGTTGGGGTTGTGATTGTGAAGAAAAACTATGATAGTAGTAATGCTCTGCATTTGTATAAGCATAGTTTTCAAAGGGTTTTCCCTGTACATAATCTCTTTAGCTTTTCATTACAACCCTGAATAAAGAAAATGAGTATTTTAATTCAATTCAATGAGCATTTAATAAATGCCTACACTATATGTTCGGCTACAAGTACAAAAAAATGAAATAATCCCTACTAGCAAGGGAGTTTACCTTCTAATAATCTCATTTGATTCTCACAACACTTTCTAAATTAAATGGTTACCCATATTAATCCATTCTACAATTACTCAATCAACAAACATTTATGGAGTGCCCACTATGTGACAGGCATGATGCTAGGCTGCTAGGGCTACTTAGACAAAAACTTTTAGGAACTCAAAACTTATAAGCAACACAAAATAATATGTACTGAATACTCATGGGGCAGGACAAAACACAAAATGATATAGTACTTACATATATGTTTATTACAAATGTAAAGTGATATCAGAAAATAAGGATGAAGGCTTAATGGGGCCACTAGTCTCATCTCTATGCCTCCACATTCTTACCTCTCCCTTTTAGTTTTCTCCTTACCGTCTATGCTCTAATTTGTTTTTATTTCCTTTTTAATCTCTAAATCTCTTGCCTTTTACTTTATTCACAGCAACACATGTCCTGGTGGAAACAAAGCAGAGTTTGTTCTGGTAATGTCTGCCTCTGGAATTCAGAAGCCTCAGCATCACTTCCATGGGCAACATGCCTGCAAGAAAACCATGAAAACCACCCTCCATTTGAAAGGATCTGTCATTGTTGCCAAAAAGCTCATGTGCTGACAACAACACTCCAGGAATGGGTGATTATATGTGACCCTAATAGATATGACGGCTGCAAAAGGCATGTCCCTGTATCTATTCCTTCCTTGATTCTCACATTTCATCTAGTGTGAGATCCAGAGATGCTAACTCTGTGAGAATCCATAGACTTGTTTGAACTGTATTTTCACTGGCGACCTCTCCTCCTTAATTTCCTCCCATCACCTCAACATTTATTAACATCACATAATGTGGTGAAATACTTGGTCAGCTAAGAATGAAGTCAACTTGCATGGATTGCTGAGTGAGGGGAGGAGTCGGCTGTCCAAAGGGCTCAATTACTTTTTGCCCTTTTCCCATACCCAGAAGACATTTTGTCTCTTTTCTCATTTTTACATCTTATACATCTTTTATGATTTCCTAAATATAGATATGTTACAACCTCAATGGAGAGATCATCTGTTGCGATACACACACAATGTGCCCAGCAGGCAAATCGCAAAACAAAACAGAGAGTGTGCTCAGCACTTTTCCTATGGCACCACAAAAGAGCCAAAATAAGACTCCTGGAAGCATGGGTTGAGTAATCAAGTCCTTTTCCTGGATGTACAACAGAACAGTTTGGGGAGATAATATATTCAGCTCATGTCATTGAACAGTTGTCTAGAAGAGGAAAAGGAAGCATGAGGGGGAAGAAAAGAGGGAAGAAAAGAGAGAGCGTGGCCTCCTTTTGCACCTGCAATGACTTGTAAACAGAACATCTTGCTCCCAGGAAGCCACTTGTCCTGAATTCTCAGGGCCCAGGGAAATCATTCTTGCCCCTAGAATTAACTAATTGTGAATGAACTTTTTATTTTTCAGGAAGGAAGGGAGAGAAGGTGAAGGGTTAGTTGGGTGGTTTGGAAAAGAGCCCTATAGGCAAGAACTACAGCTAGTCATTTTGGTCCTGGGTACAAATATATCACAAAGCACATTCATGGAAATAGTAAGACATGTGCCCTCAAATCAATTTCTTGAGTCAAACTTATTTGGAGGAGGTGAAGAGACCCCATGACACAAATCCCTGAAGCAAAAGAGTATGAATGATGCTGCCACATGAGCTCTCCTAAGTGGAGATTTCACGGTTACAGACTACACTGGAGTGGGGGTAGAATAGGGTAAGGCAGGGAAAAGAACTCTTGGAGAGAGGGAGTGAGGGTGTAGCATGGTATGTGGTATCCTATTTTTAGCTAATTAGTCTTACTAACTAGGTGCTAAGTTCAGTTGTTTCTACACCCACTGAAGGATTGTAAGCAGGAGTGTTATGAGGCTCAAATAAGATAATGAATGTAAAGTACTTTGCAAACCTTAAAGCACTATATAAATGACATATCATCATCATCATCATCACCATCCTCCTCTTCCTCCTCCTCCTCCTCCTCCTTCTCTTTCTCCTTTAATTACAGAGACTCCAGTACGATGATGGCTTCATTCTCTGAACCATCATACTGCAATCTTGCTGAACTCAAGCAATGTTTACAGAGAAATTCAAAGGTATGCTGGTAAATGTTTAACAACCAGGCTCTCAAAAATGCATGCAATACATTTTAAAGTTTATTCTGCCTTAATACTTCCTTAAGTCCTGATCTGTAGCTATTTCTTGAGGTGTAAATGCTCACACTGAAAATTTAACAATTAGCTATCAAAAGTAGGTTAGAGCTGCCTCTAGCACACCCTTGATTGTAAGTATCCTTTAAGTTTCAGTGCCCAGGGACAAGAACCCACTTGCCCCTCCCTAATTAAGGCTCTATTGGAGACATTTATCTTAGCTACTCTTACTTGTCAGTTTGAGTTTTCATTAAGCAGAGACTTCTGAGAATTATTTGATTACTTTGATGAAATTTATTCTGCTAACTATGGAATAGTGGATAGAGAGCTGGTCTAGAGAGCCAAATAGATCTGAATGCAAGACCTGACCCCAAATTATACTGACTGTGTGACCCCAAGCAAGTCCTTTTCATTACTTTAGTTGTAAGAACAGTGCTCCATTGAGTAAAACTAACAAATCACTCCATCCCATTTAAAGTGTCAAACTGATATCTTAACTAGTTGAGGACACTTTTCTATTAAACCAATCAATCATAGACTTAAGACTAGTACAGAAAGTCAACTGTAGAGATGAGAGCCCATTAATTAAGCATCTACTATGTGTTAGGCACTGTGTTAAGTGCCAGGGAGACAAAGAAGGGCAAAAGATAGCCCCTGCTTTCAAAGAGCTCACATTTTAATGGGGAGGACAACATGCAAACAACCATGTAAAAACAAGCTATGTACAGGGTAAATCAGAGAAAATCAACAAGGGGAAGGCACTAGAATTAAGGGGAATCCAGAAAGAGTTCTGGTAGAAGGTGGGATTGTAGATGGACTTGAAGAGTCCATGAAAGTAGGTGGTATAGATGAAGAGGGAGAGAATTCCAGACATGGGAAACATCCAGGGAAAATGCCCAGAGTTGGGAAATGGAGTAGCTTGTGTGTGTAAATGCAAGGAGGTCAGTGTTATTAGCTCAAAGAGTGTGTTGGGGCAAGTAAAGTGAAAGAACATTTGAAAGGTTGGGGGGCTCAGGTTATGAAGGGCTTTGAATGTCAAACAAAATTTTGTGCTTGATCTTGAAGGTGATAGGGAGCCAATGAAATTTATTGGGGACCCACAGGAGGGATGGTCACATGGTCAGATAAACACTTTAGAAGGATCACTTTTGCAGAAAGAAAAATTTGAATTGCCTTGTGGGTATCAAGCCAGCTCAAAACCAAGAGGATTTGTGAGTCTAGCAGAAATAATTTTATTTAAATCCTTGAGTAAGAATTGACTAGGAAGGGAGGAGCAGAGCCCCAGTCCTCAACTTTGATCCTAGTCTCTCTGTCTCTTTCCTCTCTTTACAGAGCCCAACACAAAGTCTACAGCATATCTATGGGGATCATCTTGAGGACCCCAGCAAAAGGAATTCCAGGAATTATGAATTATGTCTTTGCTGTAAGTTTGAGCCCACTTTCTACTGGACTCTGTGTGTACTTGAGGGAGAATGTGTAACAGATACGGGGAGATGTTGTACATTCCCCATTCTAAAAGCTTTAGGTCTGGCTGACTGATATCAACTGACAATCATGGCAGGAAGCACATTGGTAGGGATTCATGAGCTCTTTATAGCTCTAGAAAAGATTCACTCCAATCCTTTAGAGCTAACCCCTAATTCTGGGGACCCAACTTCTCCATACAAATTGAAATTAAGATAGTTGCCCCAAAGTATGTGCTACATAAGCAAGCTTCTAAGACTGTAAGTTACAGAGAAGATGCTAACCTGAATTGCTTATCCAAGAGTTCCCTATACTTATGATAATTCCTATAATAAATGTTAGTTAACTGACTGACTGACCTGGGAAATCCCAGGTCCAGTCTCTATTCTCCCTATCACAGCTTAACCAGTATATATCATTATTATAACCACAACCACCATTATTGCCATTACACACATGGTGGCTACAGATGTACTAAAGTCTATGTTAGGAAAGGTAATTTTTCTGTGGTGATAGTTGTTGACTCCTCCAATACTAATTTAAATTGGAATGGGACAAGAACATGTGGAATGAATCAATCTTTCTTCACTCAGAATATATGTTACTTTAGTGTGCCCAGATGATTCCTGATATTATTTTTTACCCATTTCCTTAGGGGTTAAGAGTCTCTGACAAACTAAGCCTTCCTGAAAAAGAAGGGATTTTCCCAGGAAAGAGGATAAACATGCTTCATAAATCTTCCATCTTTTTAATACTATTGAAAAACACATGTGGTGTTTGATAGAATCAGAAAAAACCCTCCACAAAATCCAACTCTATTGTCCAGCTAGTTATACTCTCTTTGTATATCAATGCTGACATAGCATGTCTATTAAGGATCAGATGTGTTCACACTTAGTCCAGAGTTACAGCACTTCAGGGATGAAAGGACCCTTGTAGATCATGGAATGCAACATTAACTAGGGAGTTAATGGGGGAAGCTAGGTGGTGCAATGGATAAAGCACCAGCCCTGGATTCAGGAGGACCTGAGTTCAAATCTGGCCTCAGACATTTGACACTTACTATCTGTGTGACCCCAGGCAAGTCACTTAGCCCTCATTGCCCAGAAAAAAAAAGTTAATGGAATTTCACTGCAAAACGGTGTGATGGGTTGCCTCTATACAACCTGTAAGCCTTTGCTCCCGCCAGGAACATTTATCATCATTCCTATCTCTCTGAAATCCTTCAAGGATAGGGGATAGGTACTTGATTGGTAATTTCATTGGCACAGGGAACTCCTGTCTGAGGAAACAGGGTGGTACCTTCCCTTTAAATTACAACCTCAGACACTTAACTAGGACAGTGAGAGTGACATGGGATGATGGAGGATGTCCCAGAAGCAAGTCTTAAAGCTGGATCTTCTTGACTCCATAGTATGCCCATTGTGACATTCTTCCTCTCAAGCTTCAGAACTGATCGAAATCCTTCAAGGTTTTCTTACTCAGATTCCATGTCCTTTATGAAGTATTCCTCGATCTGGGAAGTCATCAAGTAGTCTCCAGCCTTTCTGCTCATGCTCTGTTGCATAGTACTTTGCTCTTACATCTTTGGATCTAGATTATTTATGTGTGTGCGCGCGCGTGCGTGTGTGTGTGTGTGTGTGTTTCTTATTTCTAATTAGGTGTAAACTCTGTGAGGGTAGGGTTCTTCCTTATTTATCCTTATGTCTTACCCAGAGTTTACTACATGCCCTACACCAGGGGTTCTTAACCTGAGGTCCATGAATTTGTGTTTGTCCTTTAAAAATATTCTGGTATTAATTTCAATATAATTGGTTTTTCCAATATAGTTTTAATATAATTGGCTTCCTTTTTAATCCTACTTCTTTTATAGGACGCATTTAACAATATTCTGAGGAGGGGTCCCTAGGCTTCACCACACTGCCAGAGGGGTTCATGACACATACAAAAAGGCTTAAGGACCCTTGCTCTACACATAGGGAGGACCTTAAAAAATGTTTGTTCAATTGACAAAGCAGAGTAACAACAACAATGGAGAACAAACTTGTAATTAGAAAGCATTTTTCATTTGAGAAAGAACAACCATTTCTTCGTTCTTTGAAGAGGGATGCAGCATTGAATAGCAGATAAGGATTCAGGAGTTTGGAACAAGAAGATATGGTTCAGAATCCTGACCTCTAACATTTCTTAATTGTATGACTTTAAACAAATCATTTAAACTCCCTCAGCCTCAGTTTCCTTCTCTTTGAAATGGGAATAATATCTAAAACACCTATTTCATTAAAATTCATTAAAATGTGCCAAAAAAAGACTTCTTCCTTCTCGTATGGCTGATTAGAATGACATTTTTGTAAAAGCCTTTTTAAATTCCCAAAACAAATGCAAATGATTGGGACAAAAGTAGCACCAGGAGAGGAGTTTCACAAAAGGTCCAACTTGTTCCTCTTTTTGCCCCATTATTTCTGTTGCAGTCTTTACCTAGGCCTCTTGCTGGCTTGGGGGCTGTTCTCTCTTCCCCATCCCTTCTGTCTCCTCCCTCTCTCTCTCTCTCTCTCTCTCTCTCTCTCTCTCTCTCTCTCTCTCTCTCTCTCATACCCCCTCACCTCTTCCTTCCTTCTTCCTCTCAAGATCTCATTTTTCCCCACCCACATTCCATTTGTGTCACTTCACCAAGGGAAACAAAAAAGAGTCTAGAGGCAGGCAGGCCCTTTGGATGGTTTCTTAGATGATGAGAGACCCACAGTCATTAGATAATCTGAGGAGGAACAAAGCTTCCAAGATTATGCCATGGCCCTGAAGGGATGAGTTGCTTGCGATCCCAATTTTCTGCCTTCAGGCCTCTCAGAAGTCTTTGCAAAAGGTAGTACAAGAATAGGCTATGAGATACAATTGTATAAATGAGTCAGAAGAGAGGTCTGGAATGTTTTATTTGGAAAGCAATCTTGAAATCTGGGTACCTGGAATGGGAGACAGCAGTTAGTCAATAAACATTTATTAAGTGCCTACTGTGTGCCAGGACCAGGGCTAGAACCCATCCTTTAGCAGGAAGTATAGGTCTCTCAGTTCATATAACAATTCCCCAGCTTCCTCAGTCACTCCCTTGAATCCACACTCCTTGGACCCCACTTTGAATTGCTATGGTGATTCCCTTTTTGTTTGGGTAGCTCTTTAGAATTAGCTAGAGGCAGTTGGTTATATGGCTCACCAAAAATGGAATGCTCTGAACTACCTTCTGAAAAAGCTATGGTGGCTTGTCTCTGTTTTTATGATAAGAGAACAAGGTCTATGAACTTAAAATCTCTTGAAGCTATTCTGGGAATTATCCCCTGACTTCGTTTCAATCCAGAGAAAGAGTCTGGATGTTGGCATGGATGGATAATGTCTTTTCTCCTGAAAGAAGGAAGAAAAAGAAGCTGAGGGTCAAGTTTATATCCTTGCCAGGAACTAAGATAAAAAATGTTTTTGTATTTGTAATATATTGATCGATTGATAATGGGAATTTTCACTTTTGATGCCTCTTGGTCCAATTTACTTTTGGGGGGGGGGCAGGGCAATGAGAGTTAAGTGACTTGCTCAGGGTCACACAGTTAGTAAGTGTCAAGTGTCTGAGGCCATATTTGAACTCAGGTCCTCCTGACTCCAGGGCTGGTGCTTTATCCACTGTGCCACCTAGCTGCCCCAGTCTAATTTTCTCTTTTTTTCTTTCTTTTTTTTTGTGGGGCAATGAGGGTTAAGTGACTTGCCCAGGGTCACACAGTTAGTAAGTGTCAAGTGTCTGAGGCCATATTTGAACTCAGGTCCTCCTGAATCCAGGGCTGGTGCTTTATCCACTGTGCCACCTAGCTGCCCCAGTCTAATTTTCTCTTTTTTTCTTTCTTTTTTTTTTGTGGGGCAATGAGGGTTAAGTGACTTGCCCAGGGTCACACAGTTAGTAAGTGTCAAGTGTCTGAGGCCATATTTGAACTCAGGTCCTCCTGAATCCAGGGCTGGTGTATTATCCACTGCGCCACCTAGCTGCCCCTTCCAATTTACTTTTTTGTTGTTGTTGTTTTTTTTTAGTGAGGCAATTGGGGTTAAGTGACTTGCCCAGGGTCACACAGCTAGTAAGTGTTAAGTGTCTGAGGCCGGATTTGAACTCAGGTACTCCTGACTCCAGGGCCGGTGCTCTATCCACTGCGCCACCTAGCTGCCCCCCAATTTACTTTTAAAGCCTAACTGATATGGGGAAATGAGGCAATAAATTGTGGCCAGAATCTTTAGGGAAGGTAACGGGCAATGTGATTTTGAATTGCAACTGCCCTCTCTCAAAATGCTATTGCACTTCTTTGCTGTGAAATGTATGTTTATATGGGAGGAAAATGTCAATCCTGGCTCTGGAAAAAAATTTTTTTTCTAAATATGGAGCTATCTTTTTGTGATGGTAAAGAATTGGAAACTGAGGGAGTGCTCATCAAATGGGGAATAGCTGAACAAATTATGGTATATAGATGTGATGGAATACTATTATTATACTGTAAGGAATGATGAATGGTATGGTTTCAGAGAAACCTGGGAAGACTTAAATGAACTGATGCAGAGTGAAATTAGCAGAACCAGGAGAACAATTTACATAATAACAATAGCACTATATAGACAGTTTTGAGACTTAGGAACTCTGATCGGTGCAATGTCCAAGTGTGATTCCAAAGAACCCATGATGTAATAAAATATGCTGCCCTCCTTCTGATAGGAAGGAGATAGATCAGAATGAGATGGAGATCTTTTGGGGAAAATATGACCAATACAGGAATTTGTTGTGTTTGACTATACATATTTGCTATAGAAGTTTTGTTTTCATTTGCAGATGAGAAATGGGAAGGGGGAGAAGGTGAATTTTGTTAGTTGAAAAAAAATATAGGGCTCAATAAAGCTAAGAGAGACAATGTCCTAGAAGTTTTGATGCTTTCATTTTTGGAACTTCTGCCCTGGGCTCAGCTGTTCTGCTATCACTGCCTTTCCCAGTCCATTATTTCAGAAAGCCCTAGTCATTCTTTGCTTCACTCTGCACTCCCTGGCAATCTTCTGGACAGCTAAATATGCTTTCCAATCCATCCTCCTCTTTCCCCACACACCTCCAGTTCTGAAACTATGAATCAACTCTGCCAGTATTCTTGGGAGGGAGTGACTTAATCTACTTCTCTATAGCCCCACTTACCATTCCAGTAGCTTTAGAGATCAAAGTGTCTTTCCCTGGCTTCCACCTGCCAATATGCTCTGTCTTTCTATATTAGAATACAAACTCTTTGAGAATAGGAATTATCTCAGCCTTTATATTTGTATCCCCCAAACTTAGCACAGTACTTTTTTTCATTCATTTATTCATGGTATATATTTTAAATTTTCAGATGATGAGACAGAATTCAAAAAGGCTACAATTGGCTGAATGGAAAAGATGAAATATAATCTGAATTAATGTAAATTTTTATGTTTGGGTTTAAAAAGTCACTTTCACAAGTGTAAGACAGATCAAATCTGGCCTCAGACACTTGACACTAGCTGTGTTACCCTGGGCAAGTCACTTAACCCTCATTGTCCAGCCACAAAACAAAATAAGTATAAGACAGGGAATCCTGTCAAGATAGAAGCTTATCTGAAAAAGATCTTGGAGCAATGCTAGTCAATAGTGCAATGTGGAAGCCAAAAAAGCAAATATAATCTTAAACTGCATAAAATAAAAACAAGAATAAAGAAGTGCTTGTTCAGATCACAGGTGGGGTATTGGATTCAGTTCTGGGTGCTATAGCTTAGGAAGGACATTAATAAGCTAGAGAGTATCCAGAGGATAGCAACCAGGATGGTCAGGTTCTGGGGTTCAGGTCATTTGAAGATAGGCTGAAAGAAGTTGGAATATTTAGTCTTGAGAAGAGAAGACTCAGAGCCAACATGAGTATTTTAAGTATTTAAGAGCTGTCATGCTGAAGAGGGGTTATGCTTATTCTGGAGTAGTACGTGGAAACTTCAGGGAGAAAGAAAACTTTCCTAACAATTAGAGTTTTTGAAGGACCTTGAAAGGTAGTAGATTCCCCTTCACTAGGGTTTTTCAAACAAAGGATGGATGATAACTTGCCAAGTATGTTAATGAAGGGATTCTTCTTCAAGTATGGGGAGCTTCTGAAGTCTTTAGTGGGGATAATATGGCATCCTATGAAAATGGATGATATTGTCTGGGGCTGGAAGGGTAGAGAGGGAAGAAAATAAAAGCTCATGAAAGAGCCTTGGGAAACACTCACATTTGGGGGGTACAGGAGGTAGATCAACTGTGGGTAAAATGACAAAACTGGATTTCCAAAGAGGCAAAGCGGGTGACCAGACTTTAGATGCACAGCAATCCCACCAAGATTGAAATGTTAGTCCTTGCCTAAAAAAGCCAGCTAAGCCTGTTTCTTCTTCCACAAAATGAGGATAATACAAATAATGTCTTTTTATAGAGTTGTAATGAAGATCCTGTAATCCCTTCTTTATTGGGTTGTTCTGAAAATTAAATATATACATATTTTTATTTATATAATTATATATTAAATAAATTTATATTATATAGAAACATCTACATTGCCACATTTATATATGAAGATTTTTATTAATATATTTCTATGTCTATGCTAACATTTCTATATGTCTGTTAATATTTATATATAAATATGTGTGTATGTATGTATGTAACCTTGTAACCTTAAAATACCATAAGGGAATGCAAGTTCCTTGAGGACAGGGACTGTTTGGTTCTTGTCTTTGTACCCCTAACTCCTAGCACAGTGCTTGAGTTCATAGTATGTGCTTAACAAATGCTTGTTGAATAAATGAGTGAATAAAAATGTCAGCTATTATTAAGACAATTCCTAATATTAATTTCTTAGCCCCTAGCACTTGGTTGGGGTATGGGGCAGAGCTTTCATGGGATATTGATCTATACTGACATACTATACCATAATTTAACATCTTTAGTACATTATTAAGCAACCTTTCCCCACCCCACCCCCTTCTCCTGCTCCCACTATTTGCTTACACATCTTTTAGGTAAACGCAAGTCTCCCAGAATGTTAATGTATTAAGAAAAATAATTGCCAAATAGAACAGGATACTTATATGTCTAGTCAGTGCTAATAGGCCTCCATAAGGTTGTTTTACTTAATGCCCTATTTCATGGGCTCTAACTCCCTCAATTAGTCAGGATATGCCTCTGTTTATAAAAGATTTTTGCTGGTTCCTTTAGGAAGTAATAAAGTTGGCCTAGAGAATACTTTGGATGACTTCAAGATCCTCAATAGGCTGCTGGGTATTTTCTAGGATTATGCTATAAACAGTAAGGGTAGAGGAAAGAAGGGAAACTACTTTTAGAAAGGGAAAAAAATGGTATGCGCCTCGCTCAGAAAAACACCCTGGCGCCTGCTCTGTCAGGACACTTGGTTCTTTCTGTATGAAGGAGTGCTCTCATTTCCAGGAGGACTGAAAGTTATGGCTGACTGTTTACATCCTTTGTCTGTAGCAGTCCAACGGTATACACTGCAGCCTTATTTTCCTTGTCTCCTTAAATCAACCATAAATCATTCTCCATGCTGAGCTTTCCACAAAAATTCCCTGTGGTTTCTTTCTGTCTCTCACTCCCAGCTATCACGTTGTGTCTCCCATTGGCAATAATGGGAGCATCTGTTCCCCATACCAGCACTATTTGCAAATACTTCAAGACCGCGTCCTTGATTACTCCTCAAAAGTTCAACTTCTGTTTTCGCAGAGCCAAAATACATACTGTATTATCCAGTTTAAATAGTTTCCAATCCTCATCTGGGCAACTGGCTTCTTCATTTCCACCCATTACTCATATAATTTTTTAAAATGGCACTTCAGCCTTTTCTTTGAATTCACAGTATACACGATTCATTCCATTCTGATTGGGTGGCTTGGTCCTTTGGAGCTGTGATTTGCCATTCCCCTAGGATGACTTTCATCAATGACGCTGTGAACTTTTAAGAAACACCTTCCTGCCCAAGGGCAGCATTTTTCTTGGAGTAATAGTTTGGAGGATCTTGGTATCCTTTTGTTTGCTTCCTCCCCTACCCTTTTGAATGGTTTAATCAGGCAATATTCTACCAGTGTTGAAATTATCATTCCAAGTAGTGACCACCCACTGTGTGTACCATGCTATTTTAGTGGAAAGACCATACTTGGAGTCAGAAAACCTGGTCTGGATTCCTGACTAGGCCAATAAATGATTAATCTTGTGATTCTGGGAAAGGGCACTTGACCTCTTGGTCTGTTTCTTCATCTGTAAAATGGGGATAATACTCTTGACACAACCTAAAATACCTCATGAGCCTATTGTGAAGACTGTGGTGATATTAGAAGTCTGGCTGAAAGAGAATTTAGAGACCATCTCATCCAACTCCCTCCTTTTACAGATGAGGAAATGAGGCCCAGAAAATTTTACTGACTTGACAAAGTTTCCATAGGGAGTTGGTAGGAAAGCTAGGATTTGAACCTAAGACCTCTGGCTCCAAACCCTATACTTTTTCTGCTATAGTATGACGCCTCCCTAAATCATAATGTAACAAGTATTGAACATGCATTGATTTGACATTCCCAATGGGTTATACAGAGCATTCCCTGATATTCCCTGTCTGGTTCCAGTCTATCAGGTGAACCTTTTGAGGTGAGATTCTAGCCAGGTATGACCAAGGGACTTGTACTATGGAATAACAATTCTCTAATTGGCTTCTGAGCTGGCATAACTGATAAAGGTGTTCTGAGCCAGAATTCAGTGGGTATACAAGTAGAACAACCAGCCCTTCTTTTGCTCTACCAGCCTACTCTGAGCTGCCTCCTAAGAGCTGGATGAGGGAAGGGCAGCTGTTCTGTCTCCTAGCTGCTCATGGTAGTTATGAGCACATGGCTATCTCTGTCTCTGTGCTGGAATCTTTCCTGATTTTAAGTTTGGAAATACTGAAAAATTGGTTCAGCTGGTTGGTTTTGTAAATCAAGGCTAGTTTTATTTTCATTTGTAATCCCAAATAAACATTAAAGGGTTGTTAGTAGGTGATTAACAAAAGTTTATTGACTGAATGACTGACTATGATTTGTCAGGTTAAGACAGATTCAAATTTAGCAGATCTAATCCTGTTGTTGAGTCATTTCTAGTTGTGTCCAACTCTTTGTGACCTCATTTGGGGTTTTCTTGGCAAAGATACTAGGGTGATTTACCATTTCCTTATCCAGCTCAACAGATGAGGAAACTGAGGCAAACAGGCTTAAATGATTCTCTGAGGTCAGATCAGAACTCATGAAAATGAGTTTTTCTGACTCCAGGCCCAGAACTCTATCCACTTAATCCTGCTTACTATTTTTTTTTTTGTATGTGTGTGAAGCAATGAGGGTTAAGTAACTTGCCCAAGGTCACACAGCTAGTAAGTGTCAAGTGTATGAGGCCAGATTTGAACTCAGGTTCTCCTGAATCCACTTCACCACCTAGCTGCCCCCTATTGTTCTAAAGAAAGATAAAACCATGGCTGATCATTTGAATCCTCTCTGGACATTTTCCCTTGATTCATATTCTGACAGGTAAGCTTGTGATTTTCTATAATGATTGTTATTCATTTTCCTGGTCTGAGGAGAAAGAAAAGAAGTCAATACATTCTCTGGATTCTGGGTGTGGAAGTAAGTAACCAACAAGATAACACTTGGTATAGTGAATAGCATGCTCAACTTGACCAGGAAGACCTGGGTTTCAAGTTTGCCTCTGATACTGACCACCTGTGCAATCATGGGCTGCACTTGATCTCACCAAGCCTCAGTTTCCTCATCTGCAAAATAGAGATAACAAAAATACCTGTAGTACCCACTTCCTGGAGTTATTTTGCTGTTCAAAAGAAACCTATATAAAACAAAAAGTAATCTTTTGAGTACCATATAAAGGCCGATTATTGCCACTACAATTATTAATAAACAAAAGACAACAAAGAAGACAGTAGTCTATGACCTCTTTTTTTTTTTTTGGTGAGGCAATTGGGGTTAAGTGACTTGCCCAAGGTCACACAGCTAGTAAGTGTCAAGTGTCTGAGGCTGGATTTGAACTCAGGTACTCCTGAATCCAAGGCCGGTGCGCTATCCACTGCGCCACCTAGCTGCCCCCCTATGACCTCTTTTCTAACAAACCAAAAGTTAAAATTAGTCTCATGAACTAAACTGTTCTTGTATCATGGCAAATGACATTTCTAGAATGATTCCCTTCCAGAAAACTAAATTGCTGCATGGAACCTCCTGAGAACTTCTCCCTCATAGATACTTTCTCATTCTTTGATTTTCATGATTCTCTTAACTTCTGGTTTCTCTGACTTCCATTCCCTTTGATTCTCTTTTGCTAGATCATAAAATATGGGTATACCCCAAGACTCTGTTCTGGACACTTTTGTCTTTCTATGCTCTTTTTTTCATCAGTTTCTAGGGAGATAACCCCTTACATTTTGAAGCCTAAATCTCCAACTGCCTGCTGGTCACCTGAATGTCTCACTTGTATCTCAAACTCAAAGATATCCAAAATAGAACTTATTATTTTCCTCCAGAAAATTCAACTGTCTTCCTAATATCCATATTTTCATTAAGGGCACCATCCACTATCCACCCAGGTTAGCAATTTCAGAGTCACCCTTCACTCTTCCTTCTGCCTTATTCCCCATATTTAATCACTGGTTGAGTCCTGTGGATACACCCTCCACAATATCTCTTATATAGAAGCAGCTAGGTAGTGTAGTGAAGGGAGCATCAGGGCTTGGAGTCAGGAAGATGTGAGTTCAAATCTGGTTTCAGACACTTATTTGCTGTGTGACCTTGGGCAAAACACTTAACCTCTGTCTGTCTCAGTCCCCTCAACCCATAAAATAGAGATAATGATAGCACTTAGTTCACAGGGTTGTTGTGAGGATCAAATGAAATGATATTTGTAAAGTGCTTAACAGTGCCCAGCACATATTAGGTGCTTAATAAATGTTTATTCTCTTCCCTTTAACCCATTAAATCATTCTATCCTCTCTCTCAACCAACACAGTTACTGCCTTACTTCAGTCTATCATCACTACTCACTTAAAGCACTTTGCAAACTTCAAAGTGCTCTGTAAATGACAGGTTATTATCCTTACTGGAATCCCCTACCTCCATTCACGGTCCAGCCATGTTATTAGTATGTCAGCCCCAGTTATTAATACCAGTTCCCCACATTACTTTGCATTGACTTTGTATGTGTTTTGTATTTTATTTGTATACATGTTGTTTTTCTCCCCCCAGAATGTTTCCCAAAGGTAAAAGACTTTTGTCTTTGTATCCTCAGAACAAAGACACAGTATCTAGCACACAGTAGTTGCTTAATAAATGCTACTGAATTGAATGCCAACACAGAACAGGAAGAGGACCTCAGATTCATGGACTCAGAAGGGACCTTTGAATTCAATTGAACAAATATTTATTAGGTACCTGCTATGTGAAAGATACTATATTTTCTCTTGAAGACAGAAAGATGCACAGGGCACAGGCCCTGACTTCAAGGAGCTTACAGTCTAGTAAGGGAGGTATAACTTTGGGAGGTTATTTGGCTCAATAATTTGCCTTTTAAAATTTTTATTTTTTATTTTTGGTGGGGCAGTTGGGGTTAAGTGACTTGCCCAGGGTCACACAGCTAGTAAGTGTTAAGTGTCTGAGGCCGGATTTGAACTCAGGTCCTCTGACTCCAGGGCCGGAGCTCTATCCACTGCGCCAACTAGCTGCCCCTCAATAATTTGCTTTTAAGGAAGGCTTTACTTGAAATAACCAAGAAAGATGAGAATCTGAACTATTTCAAAAAGCATTTTGGAGAAGGAAATGCAATAATCTCCCTGCATAAGTCATTTTAATTTTTGACAACTATGTAATTTTTTCCTCATAGTTCACCTAAATCACTCACATTGAGACTTAAGTTCCTTTTCTCTTAATGGAGAATAGCTGCTCACTATCCCTTGTAAGATGAGCCTTTTATGTGAGAACTATTTATCAAGCCAGTTTTCTCCAAGGTAAATAACTCCATTCATTTAAGCCTTTTCATTAAGGACTCACTAATGAATTACCTTCTGAACCTTCTCCAAGTTTTCTCTTCTTCAAGTTTTAACAATTTCATAGCCCTTGCTATTTAATGAAAAAAAATCCAGAGGTTCCCTAGCAAAAAAAAAAAAAATCTGGGAGAGTATCATCTCCCAGATTCATAATCAGGAATTCTTTCATATAAGATAAAAATAATTAAGGGGTAAAGAGCAAAGGTTGTAGTAGTGGTGATGTGATAGTGCCAAAGATGGTCCAACAGGGAGTTCTCATGGCAGAGAAAGTGTACCCCAGGATGAGAATCACCACAGTGATGGGGATCCTTGGAATATTGGGCAATGGAACAAGATCAGTCATGTGCCACAAGGTGGTAGAAAACTGCCAAGGTGAGGAGACAGTGGACCCTTGATCTCCTCATTGAGGAAGTGTATTCTTCAGGGTATTGGCAACCTGAGATAAAGCCCTGATCACTGTACCCTAATTATGTCTATGAGATCTCTTTCTCTCCTTCAAGCTAATAAATTGTTTCTGCTCACCTATTCCAATAAAAAAAAAATTAATAAACACTTCTTTCCTCTCCATCCCACCTCCCACTGAGAAAAAAGAAAAGAAAAGTAAGACCATTGTAATCTGTATCTGTAGTCAAGGAAAATAAATTACCACCTTGGACCAGCATCTATTGAGAGCCCTGAGAAAGGCTAGGAAATGAGATTTATATCCTTTTTAACTACCCATCTATGTGACCATGACAATGAGAAAAGTTGTTGAATAGATTTAGAAGAACATGTTCAAGGCAGAAGAAACACACACCTGGGCTGAACATATTTGGGTTGAGAACTTGCTCAGAGAATGACCCCAGGCCTTGGCGTGCTATATACAACATTATACTTCTGACTGATGTGGTATAATGAGTTTAGAATGAGATGTAGGGTATTATGTTATTCATTTCCTTTTTTTTGGTATTCATTTCTAAAAGCAAATATGGCTGTATAATGTCTTGTAAGTCTTATTTCAGGGAACTAGAGGTAGTTCTTCTGAATTGTAAGTATAAAAGTAGTGATGCCTAGAGTTCTTGAATCTCTTAGGTGGTGCAGTGGATAGAATGCCAGGCCTGGATTCAGGAAGACTTATCTGTATGAATTCAAATCTGGCCTCAGACACTAGCTGTGTGACCCTGGGCAAGTCACTTAACTCTGTTTACCTGTTACTTCATCTATACAATGAGCTGGAGAAGGAAATGGCAAACCACTCTAGTACCTCTGCCAAGAAAAATCCAAATAAGGTCACTAAGTGTCAGACATGACTGAAACAACTGAACAACAAAACATCAAGGACTAAATAAATGGGAGCTAGTGGTTACTATTGCGGTCATTACTAATTTCATAGCAGAGCAAATCATTTCCATCTTGGTTATAGTTCTAGAAATTCCTTATGTTTTTACAGTTTCCAGTATGTTCAGCTGGGTAGATGTGTCAGTATAGACGCCAATGTAGATATGGCAGATAGACACCATTTCTGGAAGATAAATTTGAGGATATGGCAGATTTTTCATCAGCAATTCACATGGTTTATGCTGGTGGGTAGATACAGATTTTGCTTTAGGATTAGGTGATAGTTCTTCCCTGTGGGCAGGGAGTCCAGAAAGGTGAACAGCTGTGCCAGGTAAACTTCCCAATGAACCAGTACTATCCAATGAAGAGAACTGCACTAACCTTAGCATACAAAGAAAATATTTGGTATTCTACACATAGGAAGAGAGTGAGGTTGATGACTTTATACAACTCTGCCTCACATGAATCCAATTCATGCCCAAGACATGGATAAGTCAAGACATCACCCCTTGATGTCATTGGTCCTCTTTGAAGCAAAGGACAAACAACTGTATGACTCATGCATACTGATGAATGTTTCTCTTCTGGGTCTTATTTTTTATCCATTCTAGGACCTGTTAGACTCTGGGGTAAAACTTGCCAAATTGCTCATCTGGGCCTTCAGAGTTTGCTATAATTAGGCCCTACCTATTCAAAACTGTTTCTCATTCCTTCCTTATATGAAACCTCTACAGCTAGGTGGTGTAATGGATAGAGTCCTAAACTTAGGATCAGGTAGGTATGGGTTCAAATTCCTCTTCTGACATTTACGAGCTGTGTGACTCTGGGTAAGTCACTTTACATAGCCCTAGCTCCAGCTTCTTCATCTCTAAAATGGGGATAATAATAGTACCTACCTCAAAGGGTTGTTGTGAGAATCAAATGAGATAACATGTAAAGATGTAAAGGGCTTTGCAAACCTTAAAGAATTACATAATGTTGGCTATTATTATTGTCCTCTGAATATTATTTTACATCTATATAAGGAAGTGTAATGTAATCACTGCACTTGGAATCAGGAGAGACCTGGGTTCAAATTCTGCTTCTAACATGTAAACTGGGACCCTGGACAAGTTATTGAACCTTTCTGAGCCTCATCTAGTTCAATAATAGCACCAATTTCAGACAGTCATTGTGAGGATCAAATGAGAAAATGTATGTAAAGATAAGTTCCATATAAATATCAGCATATTGTGAGGGTGATGGGGATTAGCAGTCAGAAGCCCTGGGTTTGAATACTTATTGTTTGTGTGACCTTGAATACATTCCTAACTTCTCTGGGTCCCAGTTTCTTTATCTGTAAAATGAGGACATTGGACTATATAACAAGGTCCCTTCCAACTCGAAATCCAAATTTATGGTCCATTGATGTCATTTAGCTTCTGGGTGCCTCATTTTCCCTTTTGAGAATAACTAAACCTGTAGTATCTGCTTTCCAAGGTTGTTATGAAACTATGTATTAGAGACTGAGAATTATATTTCCTTCTATTCTACAGAGCGTGGCATAACTTTAGGCACACTTACTCCAAACTTATCTTTTGCTGCTCCCCAACATGAAGCCCAACCGGGCCAATCTCTTTCCTCACTTCTCTGAACACAGTACCCTTCCACATTCAATAATGCTTGTTGAATTTTATTTGGTTACAAGCACCCAGGGAGCTTCATATTTAGAAGGCACTCAGCACAGGGCTTAAAATACAAGAGAAGAAAGAATTGAAACTGACTTCATTGTTGGTGATTTGGGATGTTTGAGAAAGTGTACTTACAAGCTTAAAACGAGAACTGAGTTGAAATGCTCAGGTCTCTGCCCTGCTTTCAGTCTTTTTTTTTTTTTTTGGGTGGGTCAATGGGGGGTTAAGTGACTTGCCCAGGGTCACACAGCTAATAACTGTCAAGTGTCTGAGGCCGGATTTGAACTCAGGTCCTCCTGAATCCAGGGCTGGTGCTTTATCCACTGTGCCACATAGCTGCCCCTTTGCTTTCAGTCTTAAAGAGTACTAATTAGAGATTAAGCTATTAAATGTTTTGAACCAAGAATAAAACCTATTATGTCAAACTGAAGGAGGGTAACAACACTGGAGCCACAGAATTCAGAAAATTAATAAAAAAACCAATTCAAGTGCTAGATTAGTTGTCAGAGGGCCTTGGTTCGAATTCCAAGTTCTGCTACATACTACCTGTGACCTTGGGCAAGTTTCTTTATGTCTCTTGGTCTCAGTTTCCTTACCTGTAAAATGAGAGGGTTGGATGAGATCTCCAAGGTATCTCTAAATCTATAACCCTAACCCAGTAGCATCTACCTGGAAGTTCTTCAGTGTTTAAGGAGAAGCTGGGAAATCTACTGCAAATATGATAAGGTTTTATATGTGTCACCTCCCATCACCAGGAAAGGAAGTTATCATTTGATACATAGACTTAGAATAGCGTCCTCCTTGCTTGTCATTTCAGTTCCCCTCCCAATCATCCTCTACACAGCTGTGAAGTCAATAGATTCCTAAAACAGGTCAGACTATACTGCCCCTGCACAGGATGCTCCAGTGGTTATCTATTGTCCCTAGGATAAGATATAAACATCTTTGGTGATTCAAGATCTTTACAATTTGGATCCAACTCATGTCTTCAAATTGATTCTATTTGACTATCCCTCAGATACTCCACAGTACAGCCGAACTGGCCAGCTTCCTCTTCCCTCTACATGCATGATATTCTATTGCCCACCTCTGAGACTTTGCACAGGCTGTCCCTGGGGCTTAGAAGCCCTTGGAATTCCTAGCTCCTGTCAAGGCTCCATTCATCTCCTACTCGAGGCTTATCCTTAGTAGTATTTCTCTTCTCTCCTCACCACACTGGAAATCACTTTGTACTTTAGTGCACATAAGCAAAAGCAGAAGGACAGCTCTTTCTATAGTGTAGTAGAAAAAAATGTTTCTGGAGTTCGTATTCTGCCTCTGATCATGCCCTTATGATTTTTTTTGGGGGGTGGTGGTGGTGGTGGTGGTGTTACTTTACCTCACTGGGCCTCAGTTTTCTCATCTATAAAAAAGGCAGTTGGACTAGAGAACCCCTGGGGTCTTGTCCAGCTTTGGATTTCCAATATTATGATCCTTGGCCTGAGTTTCCTATGTATTTTGCTTCCATACACATTCTTTTACAGACTTCCCTCTTTTGTCTTTACAGAGAGCAAAACTGGAACATGCATTGGAAGAGATGGGGCCATCTACCTTAAGGAATGAATGTTTTGAAAACAAACTAGGAGGAAAAAATTGTCAGCTTGCTGCCCAGACAATGAGCAAAGCTGTCTACCTCTAATTCTAGCATGGATGAATTGAGCATCTAGGGTCTTTCACACTTGGTAGAAAACAAACCCCAATTACTCAGTTATTCAGCAAGACTGTAAAGTCCAGTCAGGAGAAAAGCAGAGTTCCCAAATGATCTCCTATGGCTGGCCCCTTAAAGTTTTCTCTAAAGGAAACAAAAGATCTGGAGAAAGTATTTCCTTGCACTATTTGGCAAGAGAAAGAAGCACCTGGAGATTTCTAGAGGAAGAGAGAGCACACCTTACTCCTATGGATCTGAAATGCCACGAAAATGGGAAACTTATAAGAATGAGGCTTTGTGTCATTAATCACCATGCTATCAAGTGCTATATCATAAGATGCTTTCATGTGTTTTTTTTAAAAATACATTGACACTGGATCATTTAAGGAGAGATTTATAGGAAGGAGGACTGGAATAAACACTTTTCTATTACCTGGTTGTCACCTTCACTATTTCTTGGAAGGAAGCACAACAGATGGGGCCAAACACAACTGTCCTCTTGCACTGCTAGGTCACAGTTCATCTTAGTGATGGAAACTTCCCTCCCGATTCACACGCAGTGTGGGATGAAGCTATTTGCTTTGAGTGGATTTTCACTCAGCCTCAAAATGCTGCTCAAGAGAACCCTCTTCTAGCTCACCTGGGGGAGTAGAGCAGAACTAAGGATGTGTGGGAGAGGTATCATGATCTTTCCTTCAAATATTCTGCTCAGCAGGACCATCTCAGGAGACAGGCAACTTGTTTTGGGGCTGGCTGAAGTGGGAGAAGAGGAGCTGCGATTGTTCTATGTTACTTTTGCTAACTACATCCCATTAAAAAAACAAAACAAAACAGAACAGAACAAAACAACAAAGCAAAACAAATCCCTGACGTAATCTACTCACTTTTCTCCCAGTTCATTTTAGCAAACATGCCATCTTAATTCTTTTCCCAGTGCTCACATTTGAAAGACTAAATGAAGATCTATTGGAGCTAGGGTGAAGTGAGATAAAGAAAGGGGTTCCAAATTATAGGTGATTTTCCTGACCTAGAGTAAGAGTTGTGAAACTGTTTGGGCAATTACACGGCTACTAGAAGGTCAAAGAAGAAAAGAAATTTTGAGCTAGTGTATTTAGAGACCGCCTAGCTATTGAATGAACCTCTTGGCAATGCCTGCATGTCAGCCGTCTCTGTCATGTTGTTTCATTCTGCCTATACTGATATGCAGTTTTACACAATGTTTCTGTTCATGCACAAAATGTACAGCGCGCAGAGAGATATGCACATGTCCAGCTGGATATGAAAATAGGAAACTGCACAGACAGGAAGCTTCCTGACCTTAGAGTTAGGTAAAAGAAAAAAAAAAGTCACTGAAAGGAAGGCAGAATAATTGAGGGGGGTAGAAGGGAGGAAATAGGATAGGGAGATTCCTACCCTTCCCCGGAATGTTCAACTAAAGCATTAAAAAAAAAGAAAAGAAAAGAAAAGAAAAAACCACGGGAACATTAGAAAGAATTTCAACTCAGAACACAACCTCTCTCTCTGCAGGAATCTAAATTCTAGGTCAGGTCACACTGATTTTGGAGAAATAAAAACCCCGGTCCCATAAATATTTAAGATAGTCTGTTATTTTACCAAACTATTATTTTGAAATGTCTACAGATCCATAATTTCATAGCTATGGGTACTCTCTCCTCCCCTTGGAACCCACCCAGGCTTTCTCATCCTCTGCAATTCTCATCACTGTCTTTTGTAAATGTTCCATAGAAACTCTACCCAACATGCTATAAGTCTTCCTTTGGTTCTAACACTGTATGGACACCAGCACTGCATGCAAGGTGCCCAGCTCTTCTCCCTATATCTTACTACAAGACTTGCTTCCCTCCTTTTCCAGGCATACATGGGTTTGATATTATTTTTTATGCCACATCTCCAGTTGCAGTCATTGCTGGTAACATGTCGCAGTTGACCAGCACCCAGTATGTATCTTTCCATTGCTTTTGGGGGCCCTTGCAGTTTTGATTCTTTGGTTCTGCTTAATAGAATAGAATCCCTGGGTGAATATTGAGGCTAAAATGTAGGGAACTTTTGTAGCACTGGGCACCTTGGGGATAATTTTAAGATATAGTACCATCTCCCCAAAACATTTAGCCCCATCTCTTTCTCCTGTTCAATTCCAGGACCAGACCACTGTTCAGCTATAGCACCAATCCAAAATAAATCAATGGACTAATTGTTACATAATCTCAGCAATATGCATTCTTCATGTGCTACGTTTTTCCAACGTGGGTGCTCAGAGTGATCCTTTGAGTAATCTCTAATCTCATTGAGGAAGTTGTTTAGTGGAAGGTCCCTAAAACTTGGTGTAATTATCACAATGATATCAGTGAGCATACAGGGGCTCTTCCCATGAATAGGGAAGCAATCTCCTATCGAATTTTGTTGAGGGCAGCCTCGAGTCTTGCTTGTGGTATCGTGGCTGGAGAGTAAGCTTTGAAGTCAGGAAGACCAGGGTTAAGTCTCTGACACATCCTGGCTGTGTGACTGTGTGTGTGACTTAATCTCCCCATGCTCTTAGACACTTCCTAAGACTCTAAGATGCAGAAAAAGTATTCATTTGAGTTGATAAAAGGATTTTCCTTACCTGGCAAGTTCTCCAGACCAATGAAAGCACAAGTCTGGTCCCTATTCCCTATCCCTTGGTGGTGGTACTCAAAAGTTGCTGAGCAAAAATCTTAGTGGTAGGATCTGTATCTGACACACAATCTTTTTTTTTTTTAATTATAAAAGTATTTTATTATTTTCCAGTTACATGTAGAGATAGTTTTCAACATTTCTTTTTATAAGATTTCTAGTTTCAAATTTTTCTCCCTGCCTCCCCTCCCTCCCCAAGACAGCAAGTAATCTGATATGGGTTATATATGTACAATAACATTAAACATATTTCTGCATTAGTCATGTTATAAGAGAAGAATCAGAGCAAAAAAGGAAAAACCTCAAAAAAGAAAAACAACAACACCAAAAACGAAAGAAATAGTACGGTTCAATCTGCATCCATATTCCACAGTTCTTTTTTTTCTGGATTTGGAGAACATTTTCAATCATGAGTCCTTGGGAACTATCTTGTACTGTTGTATTGCTGAGAAGAATCAAGTCTATCACAGTTGATCAACACATAATGTTGATGATACTGTATACAATGTTCTCCTGGTTCTGTTCATCTCACTCAAAATCAGTTCATGCAAGTCCTTCCAGGTTTCTCTGAATTCTTCCTGCTCATCATTTCTTACAGCACAAGAGAATTCCATTACATTCATATACCACAACTTGTTCAGCCATTCCCCAATTGATGGGCAGCTTCTCAATTTCCAATTCCTTGCCACCACAAAAAGAGCAGCTATAAATATTTTTATACATGTGGGTCCTTTTCCCTTTTATATGATCTCCTTGGGAAAAAGACCTAATAGTGGTATTGCTGGGTCAAAGGGTATGCACAGCTTTATAGCCCTTAGGGCATAATTCCAAATTGCTCTCCAGAATGGTTGGATAAATTCACAGCTCCATCAACAATACATTAGTGTTCGAATTTTTCCACAGCTTCTCCAACATATTTTCCTTTTTTGTCATATTAACTAATCTGATAGATGTCAGGTGGTACCTCAGAGTTGTTTTAATTTGCATTTCTCTAATCAATAGTGATTCAGAGCATTCTTTTCATATGGCAATAGATAGCTTTGATTTCTTCATCAGAAAACTGCCTGTTCATATCCTTTGACCATTTCTCAATTGGGGAATGATTTGGATTCTTATAAATTTGATTTAGTTCATGATATATTTTAGAAATGAGACCTTTATCAGAAGTACTGGCCATAAAAATTGTTTCCCAGCTTTCTACCTCCCTTCTAATTTTGGATGCATTGCTTCTGTTTGTACAAAACCTTTTTAATTTAATGTAATCAAAATCATCCATTTTTCATTTCATAATATTCTCTATCTCTTGTTTGGTCATAAACTGTTCTCCTTTCCAAAGATCTGAAAGGTAAACTGTTCCTTCCTCTCCTAATTTACCTATGATATCACCTTTTATGTCTAAATCATATACCCATTTTGACCTTATTTTAGTATAAAGTATAAGATGTTGTTCTTTGCCTAATTTCTGCCATACTATCTTCTAGTTTTCCCAGCAGTTTTTGTCAAATACTGAGTTCCTATCCCAGAAGCTGGAGTCTTTGGGTTTATCAAACAGAATATTAAAGTAATTTACTACTGTGTCTGACACAGAATCTTACAGTATTTTAAGATGGTAGGTAGCCTCTAAGGCCACACCTTGTTCTATTGAATCAAATGCTTTTCTCAAATTACAGCTTGGTATAAAAATCAACTGAGGGGGAAAAAGTGTTTTCTACCTGCCCTGTGATGAATTGGGAACCTTCTCATAAAGGTACAATGGATCCAAATGATATTGCCAAGGAATAGGGTGTTTTTATGAACCTAACAAAATTTTTCTTTTGGTCAGGCTCTATTGCATTAGCCCAAGTAGGATGGATTATATGTGTACCTTTTGGGAGGACAATCAATAACTCTTTTGATTTGGTAGGCAATATTTGATAGGAAAACATTTATTTTCTGTGGCACAGACTCTACTTAGTGCCTACCTGCTAGAAATAATAAGAGAAAGAGACAGATCACTAGGCTGCCAAGGACCCAGCTGAATGCTATTTGAAGTCTGTGTGCACCTAACTCTTGTTTTCCCCCTGAAGTAGTGCTGACTTTTGTTTATTCATTCACCTGCTTCTTGCTGTTTCTCACTAAAGGTTAAGTGGTTGTGAAACTGTATGCCCTGCAGGATTGGTTTCTGTTGCTTTAAATACTTGTCCAAGTGGCAGTATCTCATGGCTCCACTCTGAAAAGCTCTATTGGCACCTGAGGGTGGTTTGTTTTTGACCACTGGAAGTTTTTAATGTGCTCCATCAGTCTCAGGCCAACCTGTCTCTCTGCAGTCAGGGCCATTTTGCTTTTGTTTGAGACTCTTTATGACAGCGCTCAAGGGAGACGTGCTTGGAAACTCACAGGGCTCCTGCAAAGACAAAGCTGTGCCCACTCTATCAAATCTGCTGCTATTTACTCTGCCTGTTATAGGACGCTTACATTTGCATTTTCCCCCTTGCTTGTTATTGCACAATGCTGATTCATGCTCAGAGGAAAAAAAGGAAATTCTATCTTCGCCATTTTCTTCCCTGCCATCCCGGACACATGACAATAATAGAGGCTGGCTAGACCCTGATGTGCCCTTTCCTAAGCAGTGTTGAGGTCCCATTTTTGGAGCCAGTATCAAGGCAGATGCAGTTGTTATTCTACTTCAATTTTGATTTATGACCATGCCAACTCCATCTTCCAGGTACCTGCATGCCTCTGAATTCCCAAACTGAATCCCTAAAATAACCCCTCAATATTTCATGGTTTCATTGGCATTAATGTGGCATTAATATACATAAAATGTTTTATACATTACAGATGTTTCCACTCGTATTTTATAGCTGGTACTCCCCGAATTCACATATTATTCTGGATTATGCTAGAGCTGACTCCCTTTGAAGACATTTTGAGGATTCCCCCCCCCCCCCCCCCCGTACTACTGAATGATAACTATTTTTTTTTCCCCTTTAAATCAGGGGCTGGATGAGTGATGTGTTCTCTGCTCACAGGGCTTGAATGGGATGCCAAGTAGGAGGCTGAGACAGGGAGGGGAGAGAATAGAATTGGAGAGATAAACACAGCTGAGGAGAGACAAAAGGCTGACATTTACTCTTTGCTTTGTTCTTACCCCGCCTCCCCATTTTACACCTATGGAAGAAAGTATAACCAACCCTAATGTTTCCTAGAACTGCAGACTCAGGGTCAGAAGGGATTTCATGGGTTATGAGACCCAACCAGTAAGTGTAGGCATGACCTCTTCAGCATCCCTAACATCCAGTCTCACCTGGGATACTCCCAATGATAACAAAATCATCTTGTCCAACCTCAAACGACTCAAAGGTCAATCATATGCTGGGGATGTTATGAAGGAGGTTTTTGCATTTTCAAAAAATTAACTCTGGTGGGTAGGGAGAAGGGAGCGGATTAAATGGCTTCTAAGGTGACCCAACTTTAAGAGTTTATGATTCTCAGTTCAGCCAATAAGTTCTTACTCCATGACATGGAAATGTCCTTGGGTTCACAAAGGTTTTGCTAGCAGAGTAAATGCTGGTAGATGCTATCAAGCAGAAAAGCCTTCAGATGCAGGTCTGGTAGTGAGTATGTCTGTCCTCCCAACACCAGCAGGGCTAAATTTTAAAAGGCTCATTACTGGGGGCTGCATACTGCACTACCACCTCACCCTGGATTTTCAGGCATAACAACTCATAAGGACTGTCTACACACTAAAGAATCCAGCAGCTGTGAGCTACTTCATGAGAGGAATTAGTGACACCAGTGAAATCACAGACTGCTGAAATAATGAATTGTAAGGAATAATTGTAAGTTAATAAGAAACATAGGGATTGGTAAAGGACTTTTCAGGGACTTTTGGGACAGTAAGATCTGGGTTCAGGTGGCATAGTGGATAAAAACCTTGGCCTTAGAGTTAGGAAGACCTGAATTCAAGTCTAACATCAAACACTTATTAGCTGTGTGACCCTGGGGTAAATCATTTAACATTTTTTCTTTAGTTTCCTCATCTGTAAAACGGCAGTAATAATGATACCTACACCTAGGATTACTGTGAGGATAAAATGAGATAATATTCATGAAGTGCTTAGCACAGTACTTGGAACATACTGCTTAATAAAAGCTAGTTAAAATTTGTTAAAGGCCTGCTTCTGACACATAATGACCTTATGACCCTGGGAAAGTAATCTAACCTTTCAGTGTCCCCAACAACTCTCAGACTATAAATTGCAGAGAAGGTGCCAATCTCATTTGGTAGAATGAGGTTGCTTTTTGGGAATTTCTTTTACCAATAAAATCATAGATCTAATTTTTTTTTTAAAAAAGGATTATTCTTCCTTCCCCTCCCCGACCCCCAATTTCTTTTCTTTTTTTCTTTTTTGTAGGGCAATGAGGGTTAAGTGACTTGCCCAGGGTCACACAGCTAGTAAGTGTCAAGTATCTGAGGCCAGATTTGAACTCAGGTCCTCCTGAATCCAGGGCCAGTGCTTTATCCACTGTGTCACCTAGCTGCGCCCCTCCCCACCATTTCAACAAGCATTTATTAAGTGGTAACTATAGGCCAAACATTGTGCTAGATGCTGATGATACAGAGACACACAAAGGAAACAGTCTTGAAGTTAGTCCTGCCCTGGAGGAGCTTACATTCTACTGGAAGCAAAGTAGCTTTTGCAAACCAACCCCAAACTATATTCATTTACGAATGCTTAAAAAAATATTAATTACTGTTATTCTTCTACCACCTCCTCTGTAATCCTTGGCTGTTATATTTTGGAGGGGGCTGCTTTTCAAAAGTGAGTGAAATTGTTTCTTTGTCATAACTTGTGTGGGAAGTTCTTTTTTGCAATATCAAGAAGTTTTGAAAAGAGAGGCAGAGGGGGCAGCTAGGTGGCGCAGTGGATAAAGCACCGGCCCTGGATTCAGGAGTTCCTGAGTTCAAATCCGGCCTCAGACACTTGACACTTACTAGCTGTGTGACCCTGGGCAAGTCACTTAACCCCCATTGCCCTGAAAAAAAAAAAAAAAAAGAAAAGAGAGGCAGAGGGATTGAGTGGATAGGTCTCAGAGGATAAAGTTCCCAAGGACCTATTCGCTTGAGAGTCTCAATGTTTCTTCCAGTTTACTCTGTAGCTTTGGAAAAATCAACTAACCTTTTTAGATGTTTCTCTCCTCCTCCTTAAATCAGTAAAATGGGCGTAATAATGATTCCTGACTCCTTTCTAACTTCCTTGAATTAACAGCAGAAAAATTAACTCTGTAAACTATAAAAGTAAATACGCATTTTGATCTCCTTTGAAGGAATCTATCTATCTATCTATCTATCTATCTATCTATCTATCTATCTATCTATCTATCTATCTATCTATCTATCTATCTATCTATCTCTAGGTCCCAACTGGTATAAATATTGAATCCCCAGGGAACTGATCCTATTATTCAAATTTGCACTGCATAATTCCATTATGCTGGAACCAATGACCATAGTTTGAATTTGAATAAATGTGACTGCCCCACAGGATTCATTATTCACATAAGCCTGGTTCTAGCTGTAGTATTATATACCCAAAGAATACTTAGAGCATATGCTAAATTTTTTCCATTCTAAAAAATACTAAGCAATTTCCACAAAACGCACCCACTGTGACAAGGTTTTAGATTAAAGTTGTGACATAAAAACTGGATATTAAGTGGGACAGAAACCTAGGAAGAGAATGAAATGCTAAGACTGTTGGACACTGTTGTGTTCAAAATGATGAGCAAATTTTAAATGGTTAATGATAAACTTTGTCAACTTAACAGTGTTCAGTAACTTATGATCCAAATTTAGAAACCTGATTTTGGAGAAACCATTTTATATATCTTTTTTTTTTTTTAAAGTGAGGCAATTGGGGTCAAGTGACTTGCCCAGGGTCACACAGCTAGTAAGTGTTAAGTGTCTGAGGCTGGATTTGAACTCAGGTACTCCTGACTCCAAGGCTCTGGCCACTGTGCCACCTAACTGCCTCCATTTTATATATCTTTTAACAATCCTTTACATTTAAATATAATTTTTAAAATTCCACTTTTTTTTGTAGCATTGGAGGGTTTCTATTGGTAATTTAAAGCTCTTTAACATAAAACAATTCTTGTTTAATATTCTGAGGTAAAGCTGGCTAACAAGGGACCCAGTGGCAGGTAGCTGCAAAGAAGAAACCAATTAAGAGGAGGCAAAAGACTGGTGTTCTCAAAAAAAGTCAAGAGAAAGTATCATGGAGAGAAAATAAAATTACTATCTCATGTATGAAAAAAGACCATACTGGCATTCACTCTGCCATGGTGTAGTCATACTACTATAGGCCTAGTATCTTTCTATTTATGCTTTTGCCTGTAATCAGAAAAACTAAGAGCAGAGAAGCCAGAAGAAACAGGAAGTTCAGTGAGCTATACAAATCAATGAGGGCAATCAGACCCCTTGGTCTTTGGACGGTTGGACACAAAGGCAGCTGGCCAGGTTCTTTAAAGACAAGATGTCCTAAAGACCTGATATGATCAAGTGATATGCACACCTGGGAAGGTTTTGATTCTGAGCAAAGATTTATGATGAATAAATTCTACTGTAACCTAGGGAAGAAACTGGGTTAAGAATAAAGATAAGTGATGGGGGGCAGCTAGGTAGAGCAGTGGATAGAGCACCGGCCTTGGATTCAGGAGGATCTGAGTTCAAATCCGGCCTCAGACACAACACTTAACTAGCTGTGTGACCCTGGGCAAGTCACTTAACCCCAACTGCCTCACCAAAAAAAAAAAAAAAAGATAAGTGATGATGTTCTTAATTAGATCTATGTATATTTTTTTAACTTCTGCTCTACATTGTGTTTTAGTCTAATGTCTTTGCTATCACCAGTCTGTGTTAATTTTTTAAAAAAGAATTCCATTTTTACTGATAAAGCAAAACTGAATGGTAAGGATATCATTTAAATTTTTTTTTTCCATCAGAAATCATTTAAATACATACTTTGTGCTGGGCATTGTGCTAAGTGCTAGGGATGCAAAGAAAGGTATAAACAGTACCAGCCTTCAAGGAGCTCACATTATAAGGGAGGAAACAAACATGAATATAACTACTACTAATAGTATGGGCAGTTAGGTGATACAGTGGATAAAAAGTGCTAGGGAGACAGGAAAATGAGTCTTTCTGAATTCAAATCTGGCCTCAGACACTTAACTAGCTGTGTGATCCTGGGCAAGTCTCTTTACCTTGGTTGTCTCAGTTTCTTCATCTGCAAAATGAGCTGGAGAAGGAATCGACAAACTGCTCCAGTATCTTTGCCAAGAAAACCTCAAATGAGGTCATGAAGAGTTGGATATGGCTGATATGACTGAGCAACAACTAATAACTGCTAGTATTTACATGGCACTTTAAAGTTTGCAAAGTGCTTCACACGTGTTACTTCATCTGAGAAATAACTATGTACATATGAGCTCTAAATAGAATAGATGCAAGGTAATTTCTGAGATGAAGGTATTAAAAGTTGGGAGTACTAGGAAAATAGGATTTTATCTGTGTCTTGAAGGAAACCAGGGAAACTCAGGTGAGGGGGGCAGAGCATACTATGCATGGAGGGCAACCAGTGCAAAGGAATTGGAGGAAGGGAGAGAATTTGGAAGTCAAAATTAAAAAAAAAAATGCTGAAAAGAAAAAATAAATTACCTATGTTTATAGCAAGTCTGGATAATCATGACCAAAGAACATCCATTTACTTAGGATCATAGATTTAGAGCTTAGAGGTCATCAAGTCCATTTTACAGGCAAGAAAACTGAGATTCGGAGAGGAAAAAAATTAATTACCTAAGGCTATTATTGGTAGTAAGGAGCATAGTTGGGATTCAATCACAGACCTTTTGACTTCAAATCCAGTGCTCCTTCTACTATACCATATTATAGCTAATCCTAAGTGAAGGCAAAGTATACAGGTATAAATAAGCTAATTATTAGTTAGAAACCTGAAACTATGAGGTAAATATCATACAACTATTTACAGACGAGCTCTACGCTTATTTACAAGTAGGCTAACACATTCTCTCAAAATGCAGGAAAACATTAAAATTCACTCAGAAATAAGGGAAGGGCCCTTCAGTTGGAGAGGTAGAAAACTGAGGGTACAGAATATTAGATACCTTATCAAAATGTCTTAGAGGTATTAGAAACTTTAGTTTTGCTTAACTTTTTTTATAAGGGAAGGCAGGCAGTTGGGAGAGGAGAGTAGTATGTCTTGGAAATGACTAATGTAAAAACAAATGGCATCAATAAAACTTAAGAAAAGGAAAGAAGGGCAAGGCCACCATACTTTTAAAGTGAGCAATCCATGATATCATGTAATTTTACCTGTAAACTTGTGACAAAAACGACATAAAAATAAAAACCAATAAAAGGCAAAACTTGTGAAAGATTCAGCCTTTCACAACTTTGCTTTGCATTAGAAAGCCACAGAAACGTTAGAGTTATTGCTCAGGCAGGTGTTTATCTAGCTTACCTAAAGTTTAACAATCCAAATGCTTCAGAATGGCTCTAAATGTTGTTCCCCAGTTGAGCATCTATCTGTAAATGGACCAATTTCCACATCTGGACTGTAACATCAAGCATTTAAATTACCTAATGTTGGAAACTGGGGTACGTAAAATGATTTCACAAATGAGGAACATGGCAGATATCTCAAGGGGCTGGGGCAAACAAAACAGGCAAGTTCTCTGAAGTCATCATTAACTGAGTGTTTCAATTCCACAGATGCGTCATAGCAAATGTAAAACAGTTAATAATAGAAACAGCTATATTGACTTTCTTACTTTTTGAAGTATTTCTCATTTAGCTCTAAACTTTCCACATTTTGTTACTACTCAGAATCAGTTTAGTTTGGTTTCGTTTTTTTAATAAGTGGAATAGGGAGGAAATCTCAAATAAAATGTTTAGTTGTTTCTCAATGGCAAGAAGGTAAACAAGTATACTTTAATGGTTAACGAGAAAATGAGTGCTTTTTGAACTTCTACTCACTCAAAAACAGATACACTCTCACATATTACACTCAGACAGTCCCCATTGTCACTAGTTTTGTGAACCTGAACAAGGAAAAAAGTGAGCACATGGGAGGGTGTTAAATAAGGATTCCACACAGTTATAAAACACTTAAAAGGTCATTCTAAGCTGGTGCTATAGAAAATCCTCCTGTCTTCCTACTATTTCTAGGCAGGGTTGCAGGCTTTGTGAAGGAAAGTACTGTTTACTATTTGTTTTTGCACCCCCTAATACTGAGCACAGTGCTGGGCACACAGGAGACGGTAAAATGCTTGCTGGATTGAATCAGAGACTCTGAATGATACTCGTTCCTTTCTTTTCTGATATAACTCACTTTACCCAAGTAGCTTCTCCAGAACAGGGGTCTGATTCAGGAAGGCAGGTGAAGGGACACAGATTGACTGGGGGGAAGGAATAGGGAGGCAGGATACACAGACATAAGTGGTTCTGGTGACAATCTATAAAGGGTAGGAAAACAGCACTGGGCAGGAGCCAGAGAAAGCCCAGCTTGGAACTCAGGCAATGAGCTGGTCCCAATTTGGTTGACATTTTTAAAGCTTCAAAAGGTCAATGTATATGCTATAACATACTGTACAAAGACACAAGACTGGATTTTACTGTGCCTGTCAAGTGGCTGGCTTGAACTTGCTATTTAGAACTTGCAGACAGTACAATTTCCATGTGTGAAGATGTGAGCATAATTTTACCTTCTGTTGTTTTTTAAACCACCTTGGGCCACGATTTTTAAATTGAAACACAAGAAGTAGGTTGTGCTCAGGTTCCCATAGCAACATTAACTTATCCAAATTGCCCGTGCTGTATGGAATACTTTCAATTACCAGTTTGGCTTTTAAATGTACACTTTAATTATGGGAAATGTAGATGAGTTAAGATTCTGATGCAAATCTTGGCTTTTACATCTACTGATTTATACGTGCTTAAATAGTAACCTTAATACTGCTATTGACACATGCCACCAACCCAGTCAAGGCTGTCCTCATTTCATTTACAATCTTTCCACTATTCAATCTCTCCTGCATACCACTGCCAGATTAATCTTTCTAAAGAATCCTTTCCATCCTGTTTCTCCTCAGCTCAAAAATCTTCAATGCCTCTCAGCTGCCTATAGAATAAAATCCAGACTTCTTAGCTTCAAGGCCTTCTGGCATCTGGCTCCAACCTACTTGGAAAGGCCAGGCAGCAGTGATGCTGAGTAAAGAGGGCTGGCTTTGTGGCTCAAATGCCATTTCTAATACTAAATGCTTGTGTGACTTGAATGAGTCACTAGTCTTGGGGCCTTTGTTTCCTTATCTGTAAAATATGGGGTCGGACCAAATGGCTACAGAGGTCCCTTCTAACCTCACTTCTCAGTGTTACTCAACACAAACCCCCTAACTTCAGCCAGGTCAGTCCAATCATACTCTTCATGCTGAAATGCCACCCTCCTTGCCCCTTTATTCTTGCCACTAAGCCAAATATTCAATAGCTTTTGAGGTCTGGTTCAAGTCTCTCCCTAACCATTCCAGACTATGAGAATTCTTACAGTGCTTATAACAATTTTCATACTTAGTCTAAAAAGCTGTCCTTTCATCCTTTCACATATCTCAATCTTGCAGCCCCAATCAGACTATAAACTCCTTGAGGACAGGGCCTTTAACTTCATTTGCATGCCCTGCAGCAGAATGAATATGTATTGGAAGAATATATAACTAATCTCATTTTTATATGCTGAAATTTTAAATTCTTCTAATTTTAACATCTTCATAAGTATTATATCTGTTTTACAGAAAACTCAACAATCTGTACCTGGTGATATTTAGAAACAATAATGAGGATGGGCCACTGTCACAAGAACAAAATAGCAGATACACAGGAAAGGAAAGAAAAAGTCAAAATCTATTCCAGATAGTCTCTGAATTAGGAGAGAAAAAATAGCTTTCAGCAAAAACTTGGGCTTTTCCTGAATTTCCCTGGAAACAGATATGCTGCCTATTTGGTGACAGATGACAACTGAGCACAGCTAGAATATGTTTGTGAACTGATTACTGAACCCAATGGTATAAATAAAGCAGAGGACTGTCTCTACTTTTTAAAAGAGGCAGGCTATTGTTTTTTTCAAGTGATCTCAATTACTGAAGTAAGCTGAATGGGTAGTATTTTGTTTTTTAACTACACAAGGGGTTAGAAGTAACAAACACAAACATGCTTGGGCAATTCACGTTTACTAATTTTTTTAAAATGTCAAATACAGCAGATCCTTCCATATCACCTAATATGTAAATGTGTGTAGAAACCTAATGGAAGGCCTCACCCATGATACAAGAACCAGATATGGATATTCCAGTTCTATCTTCTAATTGCTCTTTCAGGAATAATTTTTGGAGGGACCTTCACATGGGGTGATCTTGATTTACACAAAGAAGTATCCTCTTCAACCAGCAGAAACCCCAGGAAAGAGATTGTCAGGGTCATTATGAAATGAATGCAATGGTTTCTGAAACTTGCCCTGTACCCACACTCGATGCATTTTCACTTTTTCTTTCCTATTAACTTGTAAACGCCGGTCAACCAGGTTCTGCTTTTCATCTAACCCAGCCTGATGGAACATATTGTGGACTTCCCCTGTGACACAAAAAATGAAAAGCAAAAGTATGACAAGCGATTAAGGACAAGAAAATAGTTACAAATCACTGCTACAGTTAACTATCCAAAATTTTATCGTTTAACAGAACTTCTTACAAAATACCTCCTCTATGGTCCAAATGGGGATGGAAGCCTTAAGAAAAACACATGCATTCTACTATGCATTAAAACAACATAATAAGGAGGTATGATAGAGCACACAGAGAAGGGACAGCAACTACAGTGGTTATTGGTTTTGATGTTTTAGCAGATGTTTCTTTTCAGAGTTTCTACTTGTTAATAAAAGGGACCAAATATGCCACAATGTAAATGAGTTTACAGAAGACTGGGGAAAGCCTTGGATACAAGGCTCATTTAGTACCCATCACTGTCAAAAATGTACTTTAGAATGAAAAATTGATAAGAGACAAGTCGTTTACTATGGGACTCATATGAATAAAACTCTCTCGATTGGCTTTACAATTGTCATCAACTCCTCTTTGCTCCATGCTGAAAACACCCACTGTGGAGGGATGCACATCATTTGGCAGGTGATATTATGATGAAATCATAGGGGCAGTGGGTCAATTTCACTTGAGAAAAAAAGATTTAAAAAACATTTCTTTTAACCTTTCAATTTAAACTCTCCAGTAGAACATTCAGAAACACTAGAAAGTGACCTTTAATCAATTATTTGACATTCTAATGCTTATATGATACTATAGCTTTTGAATTTTTCTTACCCAAAACAGAAACTAAAGATTACTTTTTCCAAACAACTGTATCCTCTAGGATGTAATTCTTACCTTCTGTAAAGAAATATGCCCTGGTACCATCTCCTCGAACATAAAAGTTTTCAGACAAGCAGCATCCTACAGAAGATAGTTAAGAAAAGGGGAAATTAAAATTCCCATTTGAAAAGCAGAAGATAAAAATGAGTAAAATCAAGGTAAACATTCTTTAAGACACAAATATGCAGAATCACCAAGGTAACAAAAAGGATCTCATTATACCTTTTTTGAAACGCAGCTGAGTGAGATCATATCTTCCATGGTCCCGAAATAACAACATTCCTCCAGGTTTCAGTAACTTGGACAGTCTGTTTACAACGCCTTGCATCCTTTAAAGACAAAGCATGATGCCCTATTCAATTTCACCTTTTTTTTTCTTTGCTAGGGTGAACCTTCATCTTTTGAAGTCCAAATATGAAAAGCCTGTCATCAAGTTCATTATAAGGCCACAGGAAAATAAACAGCAAACATGATCAAGAACAAGAACAAAAAGTGCTTTTACCAAGAAGGAAGGCAGGATTCATGTATATGAAACAACCAGGTTCAAAGGAAATTTAACTGGTGACAAAGAAGCCTACAGTGTCTAAAGAGACCACCCAAGTGACCAGAGCTATTTGTTGGCTTCGTAGAGGTTTCTGCAGAATGTCTAACAAAGCTGTACTGAGAAATCACATAGATATTTTCCAATGACCACAGTAAAATTAATTGGCTGCAGGACAGGGAAAAAGAAAAACTGCAGGGTGCTTCTGCTTGCAAAATCTCTTACAAAGTAGGAGACATGTAACTGTGCCATGTTATACCCAAAATATCTAAAACAGGGGTTCTCTCCCTGGGGCTTGTGAACTTGAGGTCTTTCAAGGGTTTTCATGTTTTTGATCAATGTATCTCAAAACAATTGATTTTCTTTAAAATTCTTATGCATATAAAAACACTCTTCTGAGAAGGTGTACATAGACTTCACAAAACAGTCGAAGGGGTCCATGACACACAAAAGGTTAAGAATCCTTGGTATCAAACAAACCAAGTTCAACTTTCCTTCAAAATGACTCCCCTCCCCTACTCATAACTTCTTTATTGTTGTTGACAGGCTGTATCAGCAGTCACCAAAGCTCAAAATTTTGGAGGTTACGCAGGCAGCAGGGATCATATATCTGGAGCTGGAAGGGACCTTAGGAACCATCTGGTCTGACTCCCTCATCCTAAAGACTAGGAAACTGAGGCCCAGAGAGGCTGTATCTTACCATCTCCTCTATATTTCTTGCCATCCCATATCCAACTGATTACCATATCCTTTCAGTTCTTCCTTTTCCATGCTTTGTTTTTGTTTTTGTTTTTGTTTTGGCAGGGCAATGTGGGTTAAGTGACTTGCCCAGGGTCACACAGCTAGTAAGTGTCAAGTGTCTGGGGCTGGATTTGAACTCAGGTCCTCCTGAATCCAATGCCAGTTCTTTATCCACTGCACCACCTAGCTACCCCCTGCATGCTTTCTTTGAATCTATCTTCTTCTTTCTGCTTCTTCCACTGACACTTCCCTTACCAAGGCCCTCATCATCCCATGCCTGAATAGGAGCAACAACAAATTTCTTTCTTTCTTTCTTTTTTGGGTGAGGCAATTGGGGTTAAGTGACTTGCCCAGGGTCACACAGCTAGTAAGTGTCAAGTGTCTGAGGTCGGATTTGAACTCAGGTCCTCCTGAATTCAGGGCCGGTGCTTTAACCACTGTACCATCTAGCTGCCCCCAATGATTCATTATTATTTTTTTCCTAGTGAGGCAATTGGGGTTAAGTGACTTGCCCAAGGTCACACAGCTAGTAAGTATCAAGTGTCTGAGGCTGGATTTGAACTCAGGTCCTCCTGACTCCAGGGCTGGTTCTCTATCCATGGTGCCACCTAGCTGTCCCTTATTATTATTAATTTTTGTTATATTGTTGTTGCTGTTCAGTCACTTGGGTTATGACCAATTTTTGTGTGACATTATTTGGGGTTTTCTTGGCAAAGATACTGGCCATTCCCTTCTCTAGCTCATTTTACATATGAGGAGATTGAAGCAAACAGAGTTAAGTGACTTGCCCTGGGTCATCCAGCTAGTTAAGTGCCTGAGGCTAGAGTCTAACTCAGGAAGATGAGTTTTCCTGACTCCAAGTTTGACACTCTATCCATTGTGCCACTTAGCTGTCATTATTAATTTACAAAATATAATCTAACCACCTTAATCTGGTATTCAAGGCCATCGACAATCTGACCTCAGCACACCTTTCTAACCCTAAATTTCAGTGCTCCCTTCTGTGAAACATCATTTCTAACAAGCCTGGTCTACTCACTACCCAGCAAGCACCTTTCATGTTCCCTTCTTTGTTCACTGTTTCCCTCATTCATAATACTATCCTCCTCTTCTCCACCTATCCAAACCCTAATCCCTTTAGGCCCACCTCAGGCCTTTCATTCTCTTATTACTCTAGTCCTAGGTGACCTCTCAATGCTTAGAAGTATTGTAGCATTCATTAAGTAAACCATTCATTGGACAATTAGTCATAAGCTGTCCTGTGATTGCTACTGTTTTGTAATTAAAAAAAAAAATTCTCAGTTCCAAATTCTGTATATCCCACACTCACCCCTTCTTGAGAAGGCAAACAATTTGATATTAACTACTGATTAGAGAAATGCAAATTTAAACTACTCTGAGGTACCACCTCACACCTATCCAATTGGCTAATCTGATAAAAAAGGAAAATGATAAATGTTGTAGAAGATGAAGGAAAAATGGAACACTAATGCATTGTTGGTGGAGTTGTAAACTCATCCAATCATTCTGGAGAGCAATTTGGAACCATAGCCAAAAGGCTATAAAACTGTGCAGACCCTTTGACCCAGCAATACCACTACTAGGTCTATATCCCAAAGAGATCATAAAAAAGGGAAAAAGATCCACATGTATAAAAATATTTACAGCTGCTCTTTGTGGAGGCAAAAAATTGGAAATTGAGGGGATGCCCATTGATTGGGGAATGGCTAAACAAGTTGTGGTATATTAATGTAATGGAATATTATTATGCTATAAGAAATGATGAGCAGGCAGATTTCAGAAAAACCTGGAAAAGACTTACATGAATTGATGCTGAGTGAAATGAGCAGAACCAAAAGAACATTGTACACAGTATCAATAACACTGTGTGATGATCAACTGTGATAGACATTGTATTGCTCTCCTCATCAATATGATGATCCAAGATGATGCCAAAAGACTCATGATGGAAAATGCTTTCCAAATCCAGGAAAGAACTATGGTGTCTGAATGCAGATTGAAACATAATCTTTTCACTTTTGTTGTTGCTTTGTTGTTGTTGTTTCTTCTTCCTTGTGGTTTTTTCCCTTTTGTTCTTATTCTTTTCTTACAATATAACTAATGTGGAAATTTGTTTAACATGACTGTAATGTATATGAGGGGAAGAAGTGAGGGAGGGAGAAAAAGTTGGAATTCTCAAAAGCTCACAAAAATGAAGGTTAAAAACTATTTTTACATGTAAATTGAAAAAATACTATTAAAAATTTTGATATTGATTATAGTCATATGAAGTCATGGAAAACATATTTCCATATTAGCCATGTTGCAAAAGAAAACACAAACAAAATAAAACAATATAAACAAAGTTAAAAAGCATGCTTCAATGTGAATTCAGAGATAATAAATTCTCTCTCTCTGAAGATAGATAGCATTTTTTATCACAGGTCCTTTGCACTGTTTTGGATCATAATCTTGATCAGAGTAGCTAAGTTTCCCAGTTGATCACCCTTACAATGCTGTTGTTATTGTGTACAATGTTCTTCTGGCTCTGCTCACTTCGCTTTGCATGAATTCATATAAGTCTTCCCACATTTTTCTGAAACCATACTGCTCATCATTTCTTAAGGCAAAATAGCATTCCATCATAATCATATACCACAACTTGTTCAGTCATTCCCCAATTGATGGGCAATTTCCAATTTTTTGCCACCACAAAAAGAGCTGCTATAAATATTTTTCTACAAACATGTCCTTTCCCCTTTTCTTTGACCTCTTTGGGATACAGACATAGTAGTGGTATTGCTGGGTCAAAGGGTATGCAGTTTTTGTTGGTGGTGGTGGTGGGTTTTTTTTGGGCAGCTTGCAATATTTTCTCCTTGACCTGGAAGCTCTGGAATTTGGCTATAATATTCCTGGGAGTTTTCATTTTGGGATCTCTATCCGGAGGTGATCAGTGGATTCTTTCAATTTCTATTTTACCTTCTGATTCTAAAATATCAGGGCAATTTTCCCTGACAATTTCCTGGAAGATGATGTCAAAGCTCTTTCCTTGATCATGGTTTTCAGGTAGTCCAATAATTTTCAAATTATCTCTCCTGGATCTATTTTCCAGGTCAGCTATTTTTTCAAGAAGATATTTCACATTGCTCTCTACTTTTTTATTCATTCGGATTTGAATTATTGTGTCTTGGTTTCTCATAAAGTCACTAGCTTCCATTTGTTCAATCCTAATTCTTAGGCAATTATTTTCTTCAGAGAGCTTTTGTATCTCCTTTTCCATTTGGCTTTTCAAGCTGCTGACTTTTTTCTCATGACTTTCCTGCATCACTCATTTCTCTTTCCATTTTTTCCTCTACCTCTCTTAGTCTTCAAAGTCCTTTTTGAGAGCCTCTGTGACCTGAGACCAATTCATATTTTTCTTGGAAGCTTTGGATATATGAGCCCTGACATTGCTATCCTCTTCTGAGGGTGCACCTCGATCTTCCTTGTCACTAAAGAAACTTTCTATGGGTCTCAACTTTCTCTGCTTGCTCATCTTGTCCATCTTTTACTTGACCTTTAACTCCCTCTTACAGTGGGGCTCTACTTCCAAGCTACACTGTCCCAAGTTTTATAGGGTCCCAGGTGATTCAGTTTAAGGAAGGGCAGGTTTTTCTCTTGCCTGGCCTGTTCCCTGATCTGTAGATAACCCCAGGCCAACTTGCTCATTAACCAGACAGCAAAACTTTGTGTACTGTAATTGTTAGTTCTGATGAGCCTATGCCCCTCCCCCACCTGGGCCATTGCTATTCAAGCCTACTTCCTGGTTCCCAGCAGGGGTGAAAAACCCAAGTTCTGCCTCAGCACCAGCAGAGACCCCTTTAATCTCCCCCCAGCCAACTGCTCAGCCCTCTCACCAGACCATGAGCTTAGTTCCAGACAACACTGGTGCTGCAGCTGATTCAGAGGCTCTGAGGGTCTCTTTCCCTGGCTTGGCCTGCTTGGGACTGGATCTGTGTCAGCATGACTGTGAGGTTGGGCTCTACTCCTGTCTTAGCACAGCAGCCCCCTCCTGTGACCTTCTAAGCTGTCTTTGTCTGGAAAATGATCTCAGCCTATTCTTTTGTGGGTTTTGCTGCTCCAAGAATTGTCCTATTGCATTATTTGGAGGTTTTTTTTGGAGTGATTATGTCATGAGTTCTAAGAGCTTACTACCTTTCCTCCACCATCTTGGCTCTGCTCTGGAAATTGGGTAAGCTGTTTTATAGCCCTTTGGGCATAATTCCAAATTATTCTCCAGAATGGCTCAACAATTTCACAACTCCACCAATAGGGGATTCATATTCCAATTTTCCCACATCCCCTCCAGCATGTCATTTTCCTTTTCTGTCATGTTAGCCAATCAGATATGTATGAAGTAGTACCTCAGAATTTTTAAAATTTGCATTTCTGAGTAGTGATTTAGAGAATTTTTTCATGTGACTATTGATAACTTTGATTTATTTCCTGAAAACTGCCTGTTCATATCTTTTAACCCTTTATCAGCTGAAGAATGGCTCTTATTTTTATAAATTTGGCTCAATTTCTTTTATATTTGAGAAATAAGGCCTTTATCAGAGAAATCTGTTATAAACTTTCCCCCCTACTTTCCTATTTTCCTTCTAATTTGGGCTGCATTAATTTTGTTTGTGCATTTAAAAAAAACCCATGTAATTAAAATTACCTATTTTTCTTCCCCTATTCCTTTCTATCTCTTGTTTGGTCATAAACTCTTCCCTTTTCCATAGGTCTGACAGGTACATTTGTTCAATTTGTCTAATTTACTTATGATATCACTCTTTATGTGTAAATCATTTATACAATTTGACCCAAACTTAGTTTATGGTGTAAAATGTTGGTCTATGCCTAGTTTTTGCTGAACTGCTTTCCAGTTTTCCCAGCAATTTTGGTCAAATGATGAGTTCTTACCCCTAAAGCTTAGATATTTGGGTTTATCGAACACTAGATTACTGTGGTCATTTACTGTTTTGTATTATGCACCATATCTATTCTACTGATCTACCACTGACGATTACCACTTTGCAATATAGTTTGAAATCTGGAACATAATCAACTCACTCCCGCACCCTCTTTCTATGTAGAATCCTTCTAATTGCCCTAATCATGAAACAGTTCTTAGAAGATATATGTATCATTTTCCCACACATTTTTCTTTTTCACATTTACCTTTTTATTCTTTTCTTGAGTCTTGCATTTGAAAGTAAAATGTTCTATTCAGCTCTGGTCTTTTCATCAGGAATACCTGAAATTTCTCTATTTCATTACATACCTATTTTTCCCCTTGAAGGATTATATTCAGTTTTGCTGGGTAAGTTATTCTTGCTTGTAATCCCAGCTCTTTTGCCTTCCAGAGTATCATATTCCATGCCCTTTACTCCATTAACATGGCAACTGCTAAATTTTATGTGAACCTGACTGTGGCTCTACAGTATTTCAATAGTTTCTTTCTGGCTGCTTGAAGTGTTTTCTCTTTTATCTGAGAGTTTTGGAATTTGGCTATAATATTCCTGGAAGTTTTCATTTGGGGATCTCTTCCAGGAGGGGATCAGTGGATTTTTCCAATTTCTATTTTACCCTCTGGTTCTAGAATTATCTGGGCAGTTTTTCCTTGATAATTTGTTGAAATATGATATCTAGACTCTTTCTTTGATCATAGCTTTCAGACCCTCCTTGATTTGGCTTCCAGGTCAGATATTTTTCTTGTGAAATATATCACATTTTCTTCTATTTTTTGAAGAAAAAAACCTGAGGATGAAAATGAATGAGAATGAAAATTCTTTTGACTTTGTTTCTTGATGTTTCATGGAGTCATTATCTTCCACTTGCCCAATTCTAATTTTTATGGAATTATTTTCTTCAGTGATGTGTTGTACCTCTTTTTCCATTTGGCCAATTCTGCTTTTTTAGGTACTGTTTTCTTCAATATTTTTTGTGCCTCTTTTCCCAGGCTGTTAATGTCTTTTCATAATTTTCTTCTTTTGCTTTCATTTCTTTTCCTAATTTTTCCTATACTGTTCTTATTTGAGTTTTTTGAGAAGCAAAAGTAAATTACTTTCCCAAGGTCCCAGAGGTAGTAAGTCTCTGAGGCCAGTTTGAACTCAGGTCCTCCTGAGACCAGGACCAGTGGTATATCCACTAAAGCTGCCCCTCTTATTTTATTTTGAAAATCATTTTTAGCTTATCCTAGAATTCTTTTTTTTTTTTTTTTAGTGAGGCAATTGGGGTTAAGTGACTTGCTTAGGGTCACACAGCTAATAAGTGTTAAGTGTCTGAGGCTGGATTTGAACTGAGGTACTCCTGACTCCAGGGCCGGTGCTCTATCCACTGCACCACCTAGCTGCCCCTATCCTAGCATTCTTAATGGACATATGTCCAGTTCCTATTTTTCTTTGAGACTTTGCTTAAGTTTTTTTTTTTAAACTTTATTGTTTTCTGAGTTTGTATCTTGATTTTCCATGTTACAACAGTAGCTTTTTATGGTCAGGTTCTTTTTTGTTGTTTGCTCATTTTCCCACCCTAGTTCTTGATTTAGAACTTTATATTAATGTTGGGTTCTGTTCCTGGAACACAGAAAGAAGGAGGGACATTATCTCAAGCTTCAAGCCTTTTTGCTGTTTTTTAGCTGTTTTCAGAACTAGTTATTGGGGTTTGGAAGTTTTTAGTGTTTCCAATGTGGTGTGATTTGGGGAGAGCTGTGGTTGCTACTATCTGGTCATCACTCTGGTCCTTATCCAGGAGGAGCTCCTGATCCCCTGGGATTACAATCAATGCTCAGGGACTCTCCTCCCTTAGGACCAGAAATGATACTGTTTCTCAGGGTCCCTGATCCTTTGGGGTCAGAAGTGATACTGTTCCTCAAGAATTTCACTCTTTCTTGACTGAAAGTGCTCCTTTCCACACAGGAACTATGACCCAGAAATGGGTGTAGGAAATAGAGTTGCAAAATAGCCTCTGATGCTGCATCCAGTTCTAGCACAGGAGTACCCCATAATTTCTTTCTTGTTTTTCAGACAATGTTGCTTTTATTTTTTTTTCTTAAAAAGATATTAGTTATTTTAACATTAAAAAAATTTTTTTGAGTTCCAAATTTTCTCTTTCATTCTCCCATTGAGTAAGAAGACAAGGAATAGATGATTTATACATGTGAAATCATGCAAAACATGTTTCCATATTAACCATGTTGCAAAAAAGAAGCAAGAAAAACAAAGTAAAAAAATATTTAATTTTCACTCAGTTCATCAGTTCTCTCTCTGGAGGAGGACAGCATTTTTCATCACGAATTTTGGAATTGTCAGAACAACCTTGTAAATCAAATGGGGAAGGTATTATTATACCCATTTTATTGATGAGGAAACAAAGGCCCCAAAGAAGTGGGGTGACTTGTCCAAAGTTATGGCTGACATAGTAGAAGAGCTAGAACTAGACTGCCCAGTTTTCTGATTCTTACTCAGCTCTTTCAATAGGAAAATAAGCTCTGTGAAGGCAAGGAATATTTAATCTGTCACATAGCAGATATTTAATCCATGCTTGTTGACTGATTTCCACTATGTATTAATGATATTTTTGTTCTGAGGCGTAGGCTAACATCACAACTATTATACCACTAAAACACGTCTAAGGGAGGCTAACAAGTTGCTTATAGCTGGGATGCTGCTCCTTTTCCTTGATACTTTGTTATGACCAAGTTAAGTAAAGAGTTAAGACTATTACCTTGCCACAAGGGCCTGCCCTCCTACGGAAATCAGGATAGTACAGCACTGGTGCAAATGATTACAACATCATCCAGTCTAAAAGACTGTAAAATGAAATTGATGTTGTGATTTTAGATACTGTCACAATGCTAAAAAGGAAATTCTTAAATTCCCAAAGAAGGGTTAAAAATTAAGTTACCTTGATTTAGCTTACTATTGGACTCAAGAGACATTCAGCGCTAGGAAGGAATTCACTGTTTGCCTGGCTTACCTTGTTCTTGGGTCAACAAATCCATAAAATACTATTTTCTGATTTTTTTTATGGTATGAATTCTTATCTTTAGCAAAACAGTTTGGAAGTTAATTACTTAAGAGGTATTACTTCCTCTTCAACTGCTACCGTACCAATGAAAATTTCAAAAAATATGTAGAGTAGATAGGATTTCTAAATTGGAAGACTGTATGCTCAGGTTCTAATCAAGCTATATTGGTAACTGCTGTGTAACCATGGGCAAGGCACTTGAACTCTCTTGGGGCTGGCTTAGATCATCCCTAAGCTATCTTCCAGCTTCTATAGTTTGTTTCTCAAATAAGCAAGGGTGCTTTTACTGACAGGCCCTCATTTCAGGGTGGGGACCACTTGTCATTTATATTATAGCGGGCATTCCTTTTTTGGATATTAGTTGAATTAGATGGCCCTGAAAGTACCTTTCCAACTCTAAAATTCTGTGATTTTGTGAGAACCAAAGTGGCAACTTCCAATATGTGGCCTACATATTTGAAATTCTTGTCTTGGTATGTTAATGAATTCAATTTGTGGTTAGGCTTCAGATGGTGTTCAGAACTTATAAGACTGGAAAGAGATTGTTAGGACTGGACTGGAGATATAGACTGAAGACTTATCTGCATTTGAATTGTTAAGATTAACTGTATTGAATTTGAGAAATTAATTATGAAACACAAAAGAGACAGTGGGCTATGGCTGGAATACCAGAGTTAAGTGAAGAGTTTTATGGATTTTAAGTAAAGAGTTATTATGTGGTTTGGTTTTTTTTAAACACGTGGGGGTGGTGGGAAGGAGGGACTTTAGTATGTGTAAGGTTAGAAGGAAAAAGTTTTCTGGGGTTGCCTTATTTTGTTATAGACTATTTTCAAATTATATGTTTTTCTACAGTCTCTGATAATGATAATTTTTTAAAAACATGCCTAAAATTTTAAAATGCCACTTCACTCATAGGAAGTTAGATGTTAGAAAAATATCATGCATGAAGTTATTGAATAAAAACCTCACACCGAACTAAAATGAAAACCAAGCAAACCCAAACAAGCCCAGCTAAACACTCCAATATTTATCCATTTTTCCAAAGCATCCCTCAGTCTTCAGTACTCATTAGTCTGGATTCTAGACTTTGAAGGGAAGTACTTTTCAAAGGGCAGCTTAGGTACCACCTCCTACAAGAGGCCTTCCTGACCTTCCCTTTATTTGCACTGTCTCCCTCTTGAAACTACTGGACATGACTTTGAGTTTACCAACTTACAAATATATTGTACTACCCCAGTAGTGATCTCCCTGGGGTAAAAGGACTACCATATTCTCATCTATACCACCCCAGTGCCTTGCACAGAGTAAGCATTTAGGACTGTTTGCTGAATTGAAATGAATTAGATAAGACTCGTGAATAAAGATAAGAAGAATTTCTTTTTATTTTGGTTAATTATGAAGTACCAGAATTGGTTTTCAGGATGGTCAGTGAGAAATGGAGACAAGGAAAGTGAAAAGTCTCTTTCTCTTCTTTTAGTCCATATGAGCCCATTGTTCTGCTTTCGGCTCTCTCTGGACTAAGCACAGAATAAATTAACGTAGCAAGCTCTGCTCATCCAACTTAATATGTTTTTGTTTGTTTGTTTGTTTGTTTGTTTGTTTTTTGCAGGGCAATGGGGGTTAACTGACTTGCCCAAGGTCACATAGCTAGTAAGTGTCAAGTGTCTGAGGCTGGATTTGAACTCAGGTACTCCTGAATTCAGGGCTGGTGCTTTATCCACGGTGCCATCTAGCTGCACCCCCACCCCCACCCCCAATTGGGGTTTTCTTGATAAAGATATTGGAATGGTTTGCTATTTCCCTCTCCAGCTTATTTTGCAGATGAGGAAATTGAGGCAAATAGGGTTAAGAGACTTGCCCAGGGTCAGACAGCTAGTAAGTGTCTGAGGCCAGATTTGAACTCTGGGAGATGAGTCCTCCTAACTCTAGGCTTGGCACTCTATCCACTGAACCACCTATCTGCCCCTGGTAGAATTGCCTATCTCTTTAAAATGACCAGGTAGCCACTTCTCTTACGGCCAGGTGTGTTCATAAAGGCCTGAATGACTGTCCATGGCCATTAAAAAAAGTCTGCCTGGAAGGCAAAAATAAACAAATATCATGCTTGAAGGAAATTGATTTTTAAAAAAATTAGTGTGTTTCACTGCAAAAAGTTTTCCTGTTATATCCGTTTAAACCTACTTTTTGACATCCAAGCCAAATCATTATTTAGACCAAAATAATTTCAAATATTCTCTCTTGGTTCTTATCTAGAATTCAAGCATTTCCTACTTGATACAAGGCATAGAAAATCTTCCTCCTTATCCTCTCACTTAATCTTTTGACTATTCATATTGGGAGGCAAAATAACAGATTTTATCATCCAACTAGCACCTGGAAAAAGTCATGATTTAGGCCAATTGATGGAAAGAAATAATCTACCGAAACTGTGATGAAACAGCAGTTTCACAGGGCTAAAGTGTAGCTGGCAGATCCATATAAATGTGCCCTTCCTCTAAAGCCTAAGTATTTTTATATCTATATAGGAATTTGTTTTTCAGTTCAGTTTGCTGTTCTTTTCCTAGTGATCATTTCTGAAGAAAACGTTAAGAAGGAATGGAATTCTGTATGAAAGGACCAAGCTTCTCACACCAGAAACTCCAGCTTCTTTGGAAAAAAAGACGACAATCACCGAACCCAGTGTGATTCAAGCTAAGCATATGTCTCTGGTATCTGTCAAGCATGCCAGTCTCTATTTCATGCAAATCTTGAGAAACTTCCCACATGCTTACCTTGACATACCCAACATGATGAGATATGACAAAGGGAGCTGAATAATAAACTTGAGTGTTCTTAAAGGGTTTTCCCCCCTTCCTCACAGAGAATATTATTCCCCAAAACCATACCAACAGGAAGTTTAGTTAAACTCTCTAACAGGAACAACTTAGATCCCACAAGGATTAACTGGACAAGTCCAAACTTTTGGCTTCTTCTTCTTTCTTTCTTCCCAGAAGCCCAACTATCAACCTTTGTGAATCCATGTGGATGAGTGGCCTCTTTTTGTGAACCTTTGGTAGGATGCTAAATCAGGGATGTTTGTTTCTGATCTCCAAGAACAACTTGCTGTTCCCATGCTCATCTCCCCCCTACCCCCCCGGGGAGCCTATTAGGCTGTTTCTGAATTTGTAATTTCCTTGAAGCACTGTCACTTTTAATAGGTATGTGTCTTGCCAGAATATGCTCACTTCATTTTGACAGTGACAGAAAGCTCACTAATGAAGTAGTTTGACCAGTTTCTTTCTAAAATTCTGAAAGGGGGGGGGGAACTGCATTTAAAAGGAGGCACATTATACATAATGTAGCTTGCTAAATAATAAATTCAAGAATTGTCATTTCACTTTGATATTCCTGAAAAACACTAGTGATAAAAACAAAAAGCTTTAACATATTTGCTTTGCCCTTTAGTCTTCATTTACCTGTCAGGATGAATAGAAGAGAGCACAAAGACTAGGAGAATGACATCCAGGATCCCATCTGGAAAAGGGTAGGATAAGCCATCATCACATACATCATGAACAAAGGCAGAACACTGGGCTGGGCTGTAGGATGAGTGGGACTGTCACGAGGGAAGAAGAGAAATATGAAGAATGCAAAATGCATTAAGCAGACCTTCAGTGGGCTTGCTCTGTTGTTTCCTATTATTTAAAAGGTCAAATCTTTTTTATTTCTTCTGAGGAACTTTCCTCAGAGAATTAAGAAACCCTTGATTTACAGGCCAGGGCTCCTGTTCCTTCCCACCTGGACATGAGAAATGATGTTTGTCAATTCAGCTTCACAATAAAATCTCTTCTGTGCTGAAAAGGACTGGCCTCATGAAATGACTGACCAAGTTTCCCCCTCCATGATATGATTTCAGGGCCCCTGAGATGCTCTTCCTGAGCTTCAATAAGCTTTTCTTCATGCTAGCCTCCTTGTATTTGAGGTGTCACAAACAGATTCATTCCTTCTGTCTTAAGCCTCTCACTAAGGTTAAAATGTCACATTAACTCAGCCATCTATACTGTAGCAAGAATGAGATGATCAGATCATCGGGCAGGGAAAAAAAAGAGAGAATATTAGGTCACTGTATACACAGGTTACAAGCTGATACTTTAGGGAGAAAGGAAATTCAAAGAATAGTCTGGTGGTCCTAATAACAAGTCTTCCAGACTTTAACATTTTGCCCAAGTTTGGTTCTCATTTAAGGCTATTAGCAGGTCCTTAATGAATTCTTGCTGATTAAATGGAGGAAGGAATCAGTGACAGAAGCTGCCCTCTATGACTATGAGCTGATAAAGCTACAGAATTGTTCCAAATATTGCAGCTGCCCTTAAATTCATGGATGACAGATTTACATTGTTATCAAAATTCTTATTTGCAACTACTTATATTTTTGGCCCACAAAAAAGTTTCATATACTTACTATTCACTTTGTAAAATAGTACTTAATCTTTAATTTTTCCTAAAATTACCTTTAAGTCTTCAAAAGGTATATCCTAAAAATTTGGGATTTGATGAACAAGTTCATGCTTCCTCTTTTCCGTACCTTTGATAATTATAAACAGAAAAAAAGCCTGGGGTAGTAGACAGAGGATCAGTCTTGGAATTAGGAAAACTTGCCTCTGACAAATCTTCAAATCTTGCCTCTGACACAAGTTTGTTCTGTGACTGCTTAACCTAACAGTGTTGTTGGATTATTTCAGTCGTGTCCAACTCTCCTTGACCCCATTTGAGGTTTTCTTGGCAGAGATACTGGAGTGGTTTGCCATTTCCTTCTCCAGCTCATTTTACAGAGGAGGAAACTGAGGCAAACAGGGTTAAGTGACTTGCCCAGGGTCACCCAGCTAATAAGTGTCTGAGGCCAGGTTTAAACTCAGAAAGAAGAGTCTTCCTGACTCTAGGCCTGACACTCTTTCCACTGTGCTACCTAGTTGCCCTGAACCTATCAATAGCCCCCCCACCCCAAACCCTAAGACTATAAGTTGCTCATCTGTAATGGTGGGGAGAATTTCTACACCAGGACTTAGTTACAAAGCCACAAAATCACAGATCTGGACACGTTTCTTCCCTTTGTAAATCCGCTGCCCTTTGGCCCCAATAGAAAGATTTTAAAGGCTTTGATTATTCACCATTTCAGGCTTTGTCCCCCCTTTTTTCCTTTTTTTTTTTCTTTTAAACATTTTATAGAAACTTTAAAAAATAATAACACTCAATGATTTCTCACTAATCCACTGAATTTTCCCTTGCAACAAAAATTAAATAAAAGCAATGGAGTTCAATGGCACATAATAATGATAATAATAATAATGAATAAAAGCTTACACTTAAATAACACCTACTATGTGCCAGATACTGCGCTAAGCACTGTACCTGTAGTCACTCTACCTCTTTATCAAGAGAAAGGAAGTATATTCCCTCATTTGTTTATCCATTGCAATTAAACAAAGCCTTGGCTCCCTTTTTGGGTGGTTTTGATTTGTTATTGTAGTCATCCACAGTAGTAGACTCATAGTTTCTTTTCTTTTCTAACTTTTCATAGACACCTTGATCATTTCAGTACCTTTCAACTGGATGTTTCTAACTTGTTTACCTTTTTTTTTTTTTTTGAGGTCTGGGGGCCAGAGCAATAAGTATAGCACATCATGGTCTGTTCAAGGATAAGAAGACAGGATGATGTGTGTTCTGCTTTGTATCCAATATACCTCCTGCCAGTTCCCAGTATTTTAAGGTCTTTGGTCACATCAGTATTAATGCTCCTGCCAAACTGGCCTATTAGCTGTTCCCCAGATTTGATGTTCCATTGTGTCTTCATGCCTTCACACTGGCTGGCTGTCTCCTAATCAAAGCATCCCATTCTTCACCACCTCTTATAATAATAATAAACAATAATAGCAATAATTACAATAATAAAATAATAAAAACAGCAACATTACTAGTCATTAACATTTATATAAAGACTATTCTGAGCCAGGCACTGTGCTAAGCACTTTACAATTATTATCATATTTGATCCTTACAACAATCTTGGAATGTGGATACCATTATCATCTGTTTTACAGATTAGAAAACTGAGGCAAAAAGAGGTTAAGTGACTTATCCAGCTAAGTAACACAGCTAATAAGTGTCTGAAGCCACATTTGAACTCAGGTCTTCCTGATTCCAGGCCCCATGTTCTCTTCAATATCGTACCACCAAGCTGCCTATATTTCCTGATTCCTTCCTTCCCCAGCTCTTAGTGCTTTCTCCTTCCCCAGACTCCCTTTTATTTACACCTATGTACAGGCTGTATGCCCAGTAGAATGTGACGTTTTTGTCTTCATATACCCAGTGGCCAGTATAGTGGTCACATTGTTTTTTGGATTGAACCAGTGAGTTCACACACATAGGGAATGTCTGGTGAGTAAGTTCACTCTCTTAATACAGATAAATACCTGCTCTGAAATTTAATAATCTCAGGAAGTTGCCCCTGGTACTCAGAGATTAAGTAGCTTGCTCATGATTATGCTGCCCAGGGCCAAATTGTGTCACGGGCAAGACTTGAACCCAGATCTTTACAAGGCTGAAGCTGGCTCTCTAGCCACTATACCACACTGCCTTTCATTTGAAGCACTAATAATAGTTACTTAATACATTTTTGTTCAATTAAAATGAATCAGAACAATGGGCCGATACCTTCAGGAGTTGGTTGGCCACCATGTTCTCCTCAGAAATAACAAAAACTCAGTTTAAAATGGCCAGATGTCATCTTATCCCAGCACTCGAGGTTTTGGATAAGGATGGGGGAGGGAGGGGACTCAACCTATAAAGACAATAAAAGAGATACCTTTACTAGCTCCACTGCTCCAGAAGCAAAATCACAGCAGTAAAGAAAAGTCTCTGGAGCATTCCTATGAAAGCAAGGGAACACTCTAATTATGTTGTTGCCATAGATATATTCAAGCTACACACAGAGGAAATTGCATGTATGACTTATTAAAAGGGATTCTTATAAAACTTGGGGCAGGCCCTGACCTATTCTTTATGTGATTTCATTATCATCGTCATCATCACTATCATCAATAAAAAGTGGCAATAATGATTAGCAATAGTAATAATGCTGCTTTTTATGCCAGCACTGTAGGATCCGCCCCCCCTCCCCCACCATATTACTTCAGAATTGGCATTGTTTTCAAAAGTTCCCTACCACCTACAGGATGATCTAAACTCCTCTGCCTGGCATTCAAGGCCCTTTATAATTTGGCCTCCCACCTATCCTTCAAACTTCACCTTTATTTATTCCCCTCTCCCTTCCAGCCAAAGGAATGTACTTATGGCTACACACAGTGGGATGGGTTCAATCACACCATTCCCCCAGGCTGGAATGTTTTTTCCACTGCATTCCACTTATCTAAATTTGACCCTTCCTTCAAATACTACTTCAAGTCCCAACAACCCTATAAAAAATTTCCAGAATATCCCAGCCCTTGGTGACTTTTTCTTTCCCTGAATTTCTGCAGCATTTTAACAACTGTACAACTCATCTGTCACGTAGCATTTACTGTTGACCTGTAATATTTTCTAATACAGTGTTTTACAAAGTTTTTATCAAGGTGGAATTCTTTATTATTATTTTTGGTACAAGTTAGGCTTGTAAAAAATAGATGCTTTTTGCTTTTACATCAGAATTTATTTCTGATTATAATCCTCCCTCATCCCAGTCATGTCTTGGAACAAAAATGAAAAAAGGTTTAGCAAAACCAAATGTACTGACCATATCACAGAACATATGTACAATTCCTCAGCCATCATCCCCCACCTCTGCAACCAAGGAAGGGAGGGAAGTGCATTTTCTCAACTCTTTTCCAGGATCATCTAGTCATTATAATCACACAAAGTTCAGTTTTGCTTTATTGTTCCTCCCATTTCCATTGTTGTGGTCAATGTGAATAGTTTGCATGGAACTGCCCAACAGTTTACCCCTCGATTCTATCAATTCCTCCTATTTGTCTTTTCCCCCGTTTTTTACAGCTCAGTAATACTCCATTAATGTTAATGTACCACAACTGACTCATATTCCCAGAGCCAAGCATAGTACCTGGCACAGAGAAGGCAAGTAATAAATGCTTGCTGATTGATTGATTGATTTAGCCATTCCCCAGTCAATGGGCATCTACTTTGCTTCCAGTTCTTTGTTACCACACAAAAAAGTACAATTATGAATATTTTGGTATAAATGGGACCTTCCTGTCTCTGACCTTTTTGGGAAATCTTTCACTTTAGATAACATTTCAGCCCAACCTATGCAATATTAAAAAATATTAACAACAGTAATCAAGATTTATAGAATGTGTTACGGTTTGCAAAATGCTTAACAAGTATTATCTCATTTGATCCTCCTGACAACCCTGGCAGGTGGGTGCTAGCTATTATCCTCATTTGGCAGATTAGAAAACCGAGGCACACAGAGGTCATGTAACTATTATAAACAAAGTGCTTAGGGAGAAGGCTGGGGTGATTTGCTATTAGAATATTTTATGAATGGAAATGCTTTTGGGGGCTGTAGTTCATCTTACAAGATGTTTTACAACAGTTTTCATTTTCTCTCTTGCTTATGTAAGTCAGTATTTGGGGGATTCTTTAAGTGCATCATGGTTTTTGCTTTAAAAAACTCAAGAGTTCTGTTTTTAAAGTGCATTTTTTGTTTATAAATGACTGTCATTTTGCTGGCAATACCAGAATTAAAAAAAAATTAACATCGGGTTCATACATCAGAGTCACTAGAAATGACCCAAATTAGAGGTATTTGTAATTTTTTTTTTTTTTACAAATATTTGGGATGTCGTAATGAAGCTAGATCCATGGACATCTATTTTGCCATCACAAACTTAGTTATTCAAGTTTTCCTCCCTTATTTCTTCTTATTTTGCTACCTCCAAAATAATAATAAAAGAAAAACTCTAGGAATATAAACGTGGTTATTTTACACGTACCTTTGCTGAGGCATGCCATATATCTAGAGAAAGCATTTATTAGGCACCTACACTATGAAATGGGTTTAGGACGTAAATACTAGCTGGAAAACAGCCTCTCGTCTTATGGAACTTGCATTCAAACAGGGAAGCTATCACACAGAACAGGATGAGAAAGAGCAAGGGAGTAAAGTAGGGGTAGAACAGTGCATAGACACATGTCAAGGGTAATGGAGATGGTCTGGAAATGGTATTGAGGCCTGGACTCCTTACACGTTCCTTCCTTTCATAGACTTTCTGCCCCAGCCAAACTGACGTATCCAACTATTACCCAAATTCAGCTTCCATCTTCCTTTACATAGACCATCCATCCCCTCGAATCTGGACTGTCCCTGTAGAGACCTACCCATTTTTCACCCACCACTACCTCTTAGAAGCCTTAGCTTTCTTCCAGGCTCAACTTGGGTTACTCAACCAAATCCCCAAGTTGTAGTACTCTCTCTCTCCCTTCACATGATATTCTGTTTACATATGTTGGGATTTTTACAAATCTCTATAAACTACAATCTCTGCCCCCAGTGGAATGTAAGTTTCTTGAAGGTAGGGATGGGTTTTTTTTCATAGCACCTTATAGATGAGGCACTTAATAATTGATGATTTGAATTGTTGTTGAATTAATAAACAGTAAAAATAAAATACAGTCAAGCATGCAAGAGGATTTTTGCCTCTTGGCTATGGGGACTGCAAAGTTTTGTTTATACAGCTGTAGGACTGTATTGTATAGACCTTCTAATGGCAACAGCCTTGTTCAAAAAAATATGGCTGTACCATCAAGTATGACATTATCTTTGTATACAAGATCATGCACCCCTTTTCGCTCCTCACAACTAGATCTTTTGTCAAGAAGTTAAAAAGCCTTGGGTATGTTGGAGCAGGGAGGAAATAAATGACTTTTTTGTGTAAATTCTCCATAGCCTTTACTCTGGGCTAATTTTCTACAATAGCTTTTTAACTCAAGGCAGTGGAGACATGTGATCAATAGGTAAAAAATTATGACTAATTATAACTTTGGCAATTCTATATTGTGCCCAACTTTTTTTTTTGTTTGTTTGTTTGTTTTTTTGGTGAAGCAATTGGGGTTAAGTGACTCGTCCAGGGTCACACAGCTAGTAAGTGTTAAGTGTCTGAGGCTGGATTTGAACTCAGGTACTCCTGAATCCAGGGCCGGTGCTCTATCCACTGCACCACCTAGCTGCCCCTCTGCCCAACTTTTTATGGGAATGAATCTAATACTTTGCTTTATCAAGTATGCCTGAATAGGCCTCCTATGATGCAGATAAAGGTTGCCATTGAGTGGTTGTCTAATTTCTAAGTGGCTGTTCTTTAAAGCTCTCTTCTATGATGAGCTCTTCAGTCCAAAGGAATTGGCATTTGGCAGATGATTCTCAATCTACAGATCCAGACCAATGTCTCTCCTGAACTATCTCACTAAATGCTTCTTAGACATCTTCATCTGGATGCCCTACTGGCATCTCAAAACAGAACTCATAATCCCTACCCTTGAAACCTTCCCTCCCAAGGCTTCCCTGTGTAAATGGAGGGCAACAATATAGTACCTTTCCAGACTAATTTTGTATTATCCCTTTCACACATCCTATGTTCCAGTCAAACTGCATTAATAACATTCCCCCAAATTCAAAACTCCATCTCTTTGCCTTTGTGTATGCTGGCCATTCCCTATGCCTGAAATGCACTCCTCACCTCTGCCTCTCAAAATTCTTAGCTTTCTTCATTTCAGATGCCATCTTATACACAAAGCCTTTTTTATTTCCCCAGGTATTCATTAACACTCTTTCCCTCTTCAAATCATCTAGTATTTACTTAACTGTGTCTTTGTTGTATCTCCTAGCAAGATATAAATTCCTGGAAGACAGGAAGTTTTTTTTTTTTTTTGGTAATGGGAACTTAATAAATGTGTGTCAAATAACTAAGTGAATGAAGATGGCCAAAAGTGGAAGTTGTACCAGTTATTCCAGTAACTCTGGTTATAGTTTAATGAAGCAACCCCAGTCAAAGCCTAGGGCAGGTAGTAGTAAAGATTTCTTGGGCATCTGCAAAGAAGCAAAACTAAAATATTCTTCTTTATCTGAACCCACGTAACATTTATTATCTGTACAACTGATATAAGAGGAAACACAGTATAGTGAATAAAGAGACAGATTTGGGGCTGGTAAATCTGGACTTAAGTCCCAATTTCTGACACTCACTAGTTGTCTGTGAATCAGGGCTTAACCTCTTTGAGCCTCAGTTTCCTCATCTGTAAAATGAAGATAATAACACATCATAGTCTCTTTGAGGCTCAAAGAAGATGCATATAAAGTGTTCTAGATCATGTCATTAAATTGTAAGTTCTTTGGGGGGTAGAGACCATCTTTTGTCTCCTTTTGTATCCCTAGCACTTAGCACAGTTCCTAGCACATAGCAGGTGCTTCCTAAATGTTTACTGATTATTTTACAAACCTTAAAGCACTATATACCATTCAATATAGTGTATACATGTCAGCCATGGGTATAACCAACAAGATCATTATAAGGATTATATTTACTGAGGATCATTGAATTTAGGGTAGTTAGGTGGTGAAGTAGGTAGAGTGTCAGGCCTGGAGTCAGGAAGACCCAAGTTCAAACCCAGGCTCAGGCATGTACTAACTGTGTGACCTTGGACAAGTCACTTCACCCTGTTTGCCTCAGTTTCCTCATCTGTAAAATGATCTGGAGAAGGAAATGGCAGACCACTCCAGTATCTTTGCCAAGAAAGCCCCAAATGGGGTCACAAAGAGTTGGTCGAGACTGAAAAAAAAATTTAGATTTCTAAGAAGTCTATCTTGGGCTCTCCCTTTTCTCTCTTCAGTCTCTTTATTGATAATATCATCTGTTTGTGTGGATTTGACTCTCACCTCCAGGCAGATAACTCCCAAATCTACAAATCCAGCCCTCCTTGGTCTCTTCTGAGGTGTAGTCCCACATTTGTCACTATTTATTAGACATCTCTACCCATATGTCCCATAGGCTCTCAAACTCATGATAGAACCTGAGGAGAATACCAAGGGAAAGGACATAAAGAGAAAAGAGAGCAGGGTCTAGGGCAGAACCATGAGGATGGGCCATAATGATAATTCAGAAAAGAAGTAGCTGGGTAGGCTGGAGGAGAACCCAGGGAGTGGAGCCCTGAAACTGCAGAGAGGGCAAGTCAAAGGTACTAGGTAAGGTGATGGAGGAGGTAAGACAGCCACACCTAGTACTCCTTCCAGACGTCTCTACTTCTGTTGTCATTCTCTCATCCTGCTTGCTATCTCCCACTGCTGTTCAATCTCATTTCAGTTGTGTCTGACTCTTTGTGACTCCATTTGGGGTTTTCTTGGTAAAGATCCTTGGTTGGTTTGACATTTCCTTCTCCACCTCATTTTACAGATGAGGAAACTGAGGCAAATAGGGTGAAGTGATGCCCAGGCTCACACAAATTTTTTGAAGGGTCCTGAAGACTAGGTTAGCTAGGGAAGATTTCATTAAAGATCTAAAATTTAAAAGAATGAGAGGCATTGCTAGGTAGAGGAAGGGGTAGTAGGTGAGATGAATGGTAGGAATAAGGCTTGGCTGTGGCAAGTAAAACTACATGTGGTCGCCTTATTTCTGTTCCAAGTGGAGGGAAAATTAGCTGGGGTTTCTAATATATTTGTTACTTATAAATTAGAAGCTTTAGCATCACTTTTTGGGCATTAAGCATTTATTAAAGTATACCAAGTATACTTTTTTTAGTAAAAAGAGAACATTTGGCTCAGAAAGTTAAGAAAAGGCCTATCTAGCCTAGAGGAAAAATAGAGCTCAGCCTGGCCTGCTTCTTCCTCCAAGTCCTCTGCCTGCGAGAGCACCTCCAAGAGAGTCTAAGAGTTACTGCATGTGGAAGCCTTTTCTGGGTCAGCAGGAGAGGTGGTCCTTACACTACTTTAAGCTAATTGGCTAGCATCAACCAAATCCATTGGTTTACTGGACTTGAGGGTGGTCTGGTGTTGAGGTCAGAGTTCACACCCTCTGAGAACACACCCTCTTGAGGGCCAGGCAGTTGTGGTTTTAATTCAATTAATTTTAAATGAGTTAATCAGTGAAGTCAGTCAATCCAATCAATATTAATCCAATCAATCCCCTCAGAGGTGGCCTTTGGGCATTCTCAAAACCCTATTTACTAGACATTTGTACCCATATGTCCCATAGGCTCTCATACTTAAGGGCAGGAGTCAACAAGTAGGTTTGAAACAGAGAGCCTTAAATCACACAGAGCAGGCTCTGAGGGTAATAATTAGGGAGATTTATTAATAAAAACCCTTGAGGTTCATAATTAGTCTTTTTTTTTTGAGTTCTCTCATTATTTATTTATTTATTTATTCATTTATTTGCAGGGCAATGGGGGTTAAGTGACTTGCCCAGGGTCACACAGCTAGTAAGTGTCAAGTATCTGAGGCCGGATTTGAACTCAGGTACTCCTAAATCAAGGGTCGGTGCTTTATCCACTGTGCTAACTAGCCGCCCCCCATAATTAGTCTTTTATCTACCTAGAGAGGCTGTTCAGTCACTGAATCTAAAGTCAGAGCATCTAGGGCTCAAACCTGGCCTCAATTTTCACTCTGCTTGTGTGACCTTGGGCAAGTCATTTGGGGGGGGGGTTGGGTGGGGCAATGGGGGTTAAGTGACTTGTCTAGGGTCACACAGCTAGTAAGTGTCAAGTGTCTGAGGCCGGATTTGAACTCAGGTCCTCCTGAATCCAGGGCTAGTGCTTTATCCACTGTGCCACCTAGCTTCCCCCCTGGGCAAGTCTTTTAATTGCTCTTGGCCTTAGTTTCCACATCTATAGATAGATAGACAGACATTTATTTATTTATTTATTTTGCGGGGCAATGAGGATTAAGTGACTTGCCCAGGGTCACACAACTAGTGTCAGGTCCTCCTGAATCCAGGGCAGGTGCTTTACCCACTGCGCCACCTACCTGCCCCTAGATAGACAGACAGATGATCTGAGGCCCCTTCTAGCTCTAAATCAATGCTTCCATGATCCAATGAAAGAGATGCACAAATAGGCATTTTGCCAAGTCTCACTCAGGCTCCTGGTACACACCTACATAGTTATGCAGGAAGAATACTACATTCACACACAATACACTCATTTTGTAGCTCTAGGGATTTGCATTCAATATAAGATCTAGCTGAATAAGTTAATGTGTGATGAATAGGAGCTGGGTATAAAAAAGCAAACTAAGATCCATATACTACTTAGCTAAGAGTATTCTCTCAGGGGCAGCTAGGTGGCGCAGTGGATAGAGTACCGGCCCTGGAGTCAAGAGGACCTGAGTTCAAGTCCGGCTTCAGTCACTTGACACTTACTAGCTGTGTGACCCTGGGCAAGTCACTTAACCCCTATTGCCTCACCCCCCCCCCCAAAAAAAAAGAGTATTCTCTCCATCTCTTCCAGTCCTAGGATTCTTAACTCTCAAGCAATCAGCCCTTTGGCTGGTGGGATAAATTTTATTGAATGGCATAAGAAGAGTCACAATCTTATGAAATTCATTCAAACAGTACTTAATAGTGGGTGCTTGGCATGATGCAAAGGACAATGCAAAAAGAGGGCACACATACACATCTTCCTCCTCAGAAGACTTTCAAGTATAACAACTCTAATATTTTGTGATTAAATAGAATAAGCCTCCCCCAACCCCATTTTGAGAATGCAGACCACTTTTTTTTTTTTTTAGTGAGGCAATTGGGGTTAAGTGACTTGCCCAGGGTCACATAGCTAGAAAGTGTTAAGTGTCTGAGGCCGGATTTGGACTCAGGTACTCCTGACTCCAGGGCTGGTGCTCTATCCACTGTGCCACCCAGCTGCCCCGCAGACCACTTTTATAATGGCAAAAAATTTCATGGGCTTCCACATAATATAATTGTATTAACAATAACTGTTGATTAAGAAAATATGTTACTGAGGGTTACTATGAATTCAGCAATGCTTTTAGGTGAATTTGTATTATATTAATTACAATAGTATCTAAATGTTTAATAAAACAGTAATATTCTGAGACATTTATTTAGTCAAGAAAAGGCATGCTTGATTGTTTATGAATTAACATATGAATTTGTGGACACAGAGTTCCACTGGCCTCAGGATGAAAACCACTCTCTGGTCTAAACTTCTGTCATTTCCTCCTCACCCTCTCTGCAGAGGGACATGACAGACCAGCTACTCTTCCACTTTCTTATTTGGCCTGAGTGATGTTACAGTATATTCTTCTTCTTCTTTTTTTTTTTTGTGGGGCAATGGGGGTTAAGTGACTTGCCCAGGGTCACACAGCTAGTAAGTGTCAAGTGTCTGAGGCCGGATTTGAACTCAGGTACTCCTGAATCCAGGGCTGGTGCTTTACCCACTGCGCCCCCCAGCTGCCCCCCCAGTATATTCTTCTTAACTTACCTCTCTATTTTTCTCTGGATTTTTTGCTCTTTACTGGTTCCTCATCCTTCTTTCTCTGCTTAAACACCCAAGGTTCTGTCCTTGGACCTCTTTTTTCTCTCCTGGTAATTTTATTCATTTCTATGGCTTCAATTATCGCTTCACACCCATCATATTTCTTGTGTTTTAAAAAAATGACAGTCAAAAGAAGGAAATAGTTAATACTGGAGAAGTTGGTGGGAAGCCAGGCACATTAATACACTATTGGTGGAGTTATGAATTGCTCCAACCTTTGTGGAAAATAATTTGAAGTTATTTGAGAAAAATCATTGTGTTCATACCATTTGATCCAGCGATATACCATTACTGGAAATGTATTCCAAGGTCAATAATAGGAAGAAAGGTGCCACAATATATTCACAATAGTATTAAAAACAAAGAAAAACTACTGGAAACAAAGTAGGTGCTGAGTGATTGGGGAATGGCTGATCAAATCTTGGTATATCAATATTATGACATATATTTACACTATTTTGTTGTTCAGTTGTTTTTCAGTTGCATCCAACTCTCTGTGACCCTATTTGGGGTTTTCCTGGTAAAAATACTGGAGTGATTTGCCATTTCCTTCTCCAGCTCATTTGATTTTTTTGTTTGTTTGTTTGTTTTAGTAAGGCAATTGGGGTTAAGTGACTTGCCCAGGTTCACACAGCTACTAAGTGTTAAGTGTCTGAAGCTGGATTTGAACTCAGGTACTCCTGAATCCAGGGCCAGTGCTCTATCCACTTCGCCATCTAGCTGCCCCAGCTCATTTGACATATGAGGAAACTGAGGCAAATAGGGTTCAGTGACTTGCCCAGGATCACACAGCTAGTAAGTATCTGAGATAAGATTTGAACTCAGGAAAATGAGTCTTCCTGATTCTAGGCCTGGCACTCTATGCATTGTGCCAACTAGTTGAACCATTCTTACACTATAAGGGTTGACAAGTATGAAGAATTCAGAGGAACATAGGAAGCCATATATGAAATGATATGAAACAATGATTACAATAATGCAAATGAAGACAACACAATTCATATAAATTGCAAAGAACAATGCTGGTTCCAGGGCACTGATACTGAAAACCTTTCTCTTTTCTTGGTCAATATATCGGACAAATTTGTTCAACTTCTTTTTTGAAATAAGGGATTATATAAACAGGTGATTACTAGAGAATGTTTGTGGTATAAAAACCAAAATGTACCTACAAAGCATTTTGTTGCCTAGCACATAGTAGGTGCTTAATATGTATTTACTGATCGACAAAACATTTTTTAAGTGGACAATAATAATACCTACCTCATAGGGTTGTTGTGAGGAAAATGCTTTGGAAATCTTAAGAGGTGTGTATATGTGTGTGTGTATATACATGTGTGCACCCCCCATGAACATGCCATGTGATATATTTAAATATATATTTGAAATACACAAACACTATATATAAGGAATATATATACCTTAAGCTGTATGTGTATGGCATACACACATTCATGCACATATCCATGAACACACAGCACACATATGTATAGTAATACAGGGACACACGTGTATACAAACACATGCTACTTCGGTGGTTCTCGTCCTACTGTCTCCTCTTTCCATGCTTCCATGCTTTCCATGCTTCTGTTTGCATCATCCTGAGCCTGGAGTGACCTCTCCTCTTTATCTCTACTGGAGGGCTCCCCCCCATCTTCTTTCCAAGAAGATCCCATGAAACACTTCCTGATCCACCCAGGTGGAAGTAATCCTCCCCAAATTTCTTAGAGCACTTTGCCTGACCCTGCCCTTGAAATCATCTTCTCCTGTCTTACTTCACCCCTTCCCACCCTCCCCCCAATTATTGTTGTTACCTGACTTTCTCTCTTTATGCTGGAATATTCTTCAGATATAGCTTCCATGTGAAGCTATAAAAAAAAGTGCTACAGTA